>NW_012101665.1:4666525-4668633 GCF_000951045.1 Mandrillus leucophaeus | reverse complement strand
TTCAATCTCTGTCCATTATCCAGTTCCAAAGTTGCTTCCACATTTTCAGGTATCTTTATAGCAATACCCTACTTCCTGATACCAATTTTCTGTTTCTGTCATCTCTCACATTGCTATAAAGAACTACCTAAGACTGGGTAATTTATAAAGAAAAGAGGTTTAATTGACTCACAGTTCCATAAGCTGTACAGGAAGCATAGCTTGGCAGGCCTCAGGAAACTCACAGTCATGGCAGAAGGCTAAGGGGAAGCAGGCACATCTTACGTGGTCAGAGAAGGAGAACTAGAGTGAAGCGGAAAGTGCTACACACTTTTAAATAACCAGACCTCATGACAACTCACTCACTATCCCGAGAACAGCAAGGGAGAAATCTGCCCTCATGATCCAATCCTCCAACATTAGTGGTTACAATTCGACATGAGACTTGGGTGGGGACACAAATTGAAACTGTATTAAACACTAATAAAAATTCACATTAGAAAAAAATTAATCTTTTCCTATCCTAAAAATAAAATTCCATAAAGCTATACTTAGAGGTGAACTTCTGGCCTTAAATGCTTTGATGATCAAGAAAAGAAGATAAACTAATAAAATCACTACTTATAAAATTAAGATGTAAACATTAATAACTTTCCTTTAAATCACTATTAAACTGTTAAAAGCAAAATGGAGAAAAGATCCCATTTATAATAGTAAAACAATAAAAATAGAACCATATATTTTAAAATGTGCAGGGACTATACAAAGGAATTCTAAAATCATATGAGGACATTAAAATGTGAATATTCAGTTAATAGGATTGTTTTAAAAATGTGAATACATTGAGAGACGCATCATGCTTCTGAATGTAAAAGCTGTAAAATGATCAATTCATCCCAAGTTAATTTCTGGATTTCATGTAAGTCTAGTCACATTGCTAATTAAAATTTTTAAATTGATAAGGTAACTAAACATTTGTCTTTAAGTATAAACTATGAAGACTCTTTTTTAAAAATTAGAAAACTAGGAGTTATAAGGAAAGAGACAACCAACAACTAAACATATCAGAGACTTCTACTTCCAGTAAGAGAGGATAATGGCAGACTAAGTGTCTCAGATAAACACTCTCCTGAAGGCAACTAGACAAACTAAACAAAATATAATGATCCTCTACTCTAAGATAGAGGACAGCTAACATGAAAGTGAAGAATTCTTGGGCCATGATCTAGGGAAGTACAGTGGCCCAGGGAGGTAAACCAGGATAGTGTTGGTCATTCCAAAGGGGCTGCTAAGTGACGAGGAGGCTGATCTGTGCTTTCACAGTCTCTTGGGGCAGAGAAAATAGGGAAAGGAATTTAAGGTCCACTAAAGGGAACTCCAGTAAAGCCTCTTACTTTAGGTTGAGATTCTAAAGAGTTGCTTCTAAGGATTGTTGTTGTTGTTGTTTTTTTTTTTTAGAAACAGACAGGGTCTTGCTCTGTTGTTTAGGCTGGAGTTCAGTGGCAGAACCATAGCTCACTGCAGACTTGAACTCTTATCCTCAAATGATCCTCCCACCTCAGCCTCCTTTAGGGCTAGGATTACAAGTGTGAGCCATTTTGTCTGAACTCAAGGAGAATTAAGAAACTGAAATACATGGGGCATAGGTGGGAACTACAGTATAATTTCTAATCATCTGAGTTCCTCAGTTTGCTTGGTGCATGTGTCCCCAGGCACTACAAATGTAAATCCTCTCAGAAGGAAGAAATCATTACCCAAGTTCTCTCAGTTACTTCTATAAACAATTTTGCAAGTATGTCTGGCACATAATAGAAAATAGCCATGCACATGAGGAGGTAAGACAATATGAATACAACACAGCACAAACAAGGGAAAACAAACATGTCCAGGTGCGGCAGCTCACGCCTGTAATCCCAGCAGTTTGGGGGCCATGGTGGGCGGATCGCTTGAGGTCAGGAGTTCAAGAATCGCCTGGCCAACATGTGAAACCCCATCTCTACTGAAAATACAGAAATTAGCAGGTGTGGTGGCGCACACCTGTAATTCCAGCTACCCAGAAGGCTGAGGCACAAGAATTGCTTGAACCTGGGAGGCAGCAGTTGCAGTGAGATGGTGCCACCGCACTGAAA
>NW_012101665.1:4656240-4666000 GCF_000951045.1 Mandrillus leucophaeus | reverse complement strand
AAAGAAATTTCTAGAATGAGGTAGAAAGAGACAAGAAGATGGAAAACAAAGATGAGAAGGTAAGAGACATAGAGAATTCAGTAAGGACTACCTTAACTGTAAAGTCCCAAAAGGAAAGAATAAGGAAAAGGGAGACAAACAATATTTCAATAGATAATTTTGTTAGAAATCATTTAATATACATGAATTACACATTTAAGGACCTCTAAAAGTTCCAAACAGAATAGAAAAAAAGAAAAGGAAGGAAGGAAGGAAGGAAGGAAGGAAGGAAGGAAGGAAGGAAGGAAGGAAGGAATCTATATTCAGGCGTATCACAGTGAAAAACAAGATAAATAAAACTTTAAAAAGAAGAAAAGAGAGATTGTCTTAAAATAAACCCCCCAGAAAGGCAATTTAAATTCAAAGGAGCTACATTAAACTGACACTTGATTTCTCAGCAGAAATCATGGAAGTCAAAATATACTGGAATAATATCTTTAAGATTCTAAAAACACCAATCAACAAACTAACCATTTCAACCTAGAATTTCATATCCAGCAAAAATATCCTTCAAGAATAAAGGTGAAACAAAGGCATTTTTAAACAAGTCAAAATAGAAATTTGTATTACTAGAAATCCTGAAGCTTGTTTTGGGGCAACTAGGAAACCGCTACAAAGAAAATGCAAGGTTGGAAATGCAGAAAAGGATGAAGCCCAATGAAGACAGTAGCTATGTGGGTAAACTTAAGTGAACATTTATGATATAAAACAATGATAGTAACATTGGTATTTAAAATACAGGGAGAAAATACCTGACAACAATGGCATAAAGGTTAGGTGAAGATTAATAGAAATATTCTAAGGTGCTTGCACTCCCTGGAAAGAGGCAAAGACACCAATTCGTATTAGACTTTGTAAAGTCAAAAAGGCAGGCTATACTCATTAGGGTAATTACCTAGAGACCTAGGGTACCACCAAAAGAATAATTAAAAGGCATACAATTTCCGAGCTAATGGAGGGAGGAAATGAAATAGTAAAAAATCTTATCAATCTGAAAAAGGGCAAGAAAGGAATATAACATGGAGCAGGCAGAAAAAAGAGAGTGCATTTAATAAGAAGATATAATTACACCCCCAAATATCACTGATTAATGAAATGTAAATGGGCAAAAGGCTAAGGCAAACATTGTCAGACTGGATAGACAAGCATATTTTTTTCTTTATATAATTTGATGTTACATTATTAGGTAAAGATAGATACATGCACATAAGCACATGCTCAACTTTCTGTGTTTTCGACATAAAAATACAAAAACATAAAGTGAAAAGATGGAAAAAGTAAAAAACTGGTTTTCTGAAAATACTGGTATCTCCCTAGTGAGAATAATTTTTGAAAGAGAGAGGAGGCACAGATTACCAGTGTTAAGAATGAGAAAGGGAACATCACTACAGATCATTCAGACATTGAAAAGACAAGAGAAGGATATTATGGACAATTTTATGCCAATGCATTTGAAAATTTTGATGAAATGAACAAAGTCTTATAACAATAAATTTTATAAAATGGAGCACAGAAACAGACGATAAAGGACTCTTGATTTATGACAAAGGTGAATGGGAAAAGGATGATCTCTTCAATAAATAGAGCTGAGGCAATTTCCAAATACAAAAAAAATTAACAAGCTTGATTAGTACCTCAAACCAAAAAGAAAAATAAATTCCAAAATATTTATAGATATAAATGTGAATGCCCACCAAATAAATCAACCTAGAAGATAATATTGACTATCCTCATAATCTCAGGGTAGGAAAAGATTTCTTAAATATATACAGAAATGTACTTTAAAATGTAATATGTTTATATAGGATATATAACATATATTGTAATATACAAATTTATATTTAAATATATTTTCTTAAATAAATGTGAGATTTGAAGAACAATGTTAACCATAGAGGAAAAGATTGATAAATTGTATTTCATTAAAATCGCAAACTTTGGCCAGGTGCAGTGGCTCACACCTGTAATCCTAGCACTTTGGGAGGCCAAGGCGGGTAGATCACGAGGACAGGAGATCGAGGTCAGTCAGACCATCCTGACTAACACGGTGAAACCCCGTCTCTACTAAAAATACAAAAAATTAGCCGGGTGAGGTGGCGGGCACCTGTAGTCCCAGCTACTCAGGAGGCTGAGGCAGGAGAATGGCGTGAACCTGGGAGGCAGAGTTTTCAGTGAGCCAAGATTGCACCACTGCACTCCAGTCTCGACGGAGCGAGACTCCATCTCCAAAAAAAAAAAAATTGCAAACTTCTTTTCATCAAAATGACAAGAGAATAAGAGGGCAAGTGATAGAATAAAGGAAATTATTTGCAATACATTTATCATATAAAGAACTTGTATTAATCAATAAAGACAGACAACCCCGTAGCAAATGAACAAGACACTTCATAAAAATGATATCCCAATGTCCAATAAATGTATATAAAAGTACTTTATTTCCTTATCAGAGAAATGCATACCAACATTTCAATGTTATTACAATTACAGTCTCACCAGAATGGCTAGAATTAAAAAGATTGGCAACACAAATGCAGAAAATGCTAGCAACTGGAACTTTTTTTTTTCCCCCAGATGGAGTCTTGATCTGTTACCCAGACTGGAGTGCAGTGGTGCTATCTCAGTTCACTGCAACCTCCACCTCCCAGGTTCAAGCAATTCTTCTGCCTCAGCCTCCCGAGTAGCTGGGATTGCAGGTGCTCGCCACCATGCCTGGCTAATTTTTGTATTTTTAGTAGAGATGGGGTTTCACCATTTAGGCCAGGCTGGTCTCGAACTCCTGACCTCATGATCTGCCCACTTCAGCCTCCCAAAGTGCTGGGATTACAGGCATGAGCCACTGCGCCCGTCAGCAACAGTAACTTTTGACGCAGGATTTTTCTTCCCGGTCACTTTGCAAGCCGGTACCTCCGGCGGCGACGCCCCACCCGGGCCGTGCTCAGCCACGCTGGCCGCGTCCCAGCTCACCTGTGTTATAGCTTTTACCCGCGTTCGGCAGTTCCCAAGCTCTTGTACCCGCGTTTGGTGGTTCCCAAGCACTTGTACCGGTGTTCGACAGTTCCCACGCTTTTGTACCACGCCTGAGAAGAATGAGGATACGTTGGACATTGAAGGGTGAGGAGGGCGGAGAAGAATTTTATTGAGCAAGGGAACAACTCTTAGCGGAGACGGAACTCTGGGGGGTGGTCGCCCACCCCCTCAGTCGGGTGGTTTTCTCCTCCCTGCATGTCTGGGTCCCAAGCTTTTATGGGCTTAGAATAGGGGAGAGGTAGGTCATAGGTAGTATTGGAAAAGGCAAAGCTTGACCAGTTAAAAGGCATTATTTAGAAATAATTAATCAGGAAAGAGCGGGGGCAAAAAGGAACAGAAGTTCTCAGCCTGGCGGGTTTCATCTGGGACCAGCAGTCCAGTCTTTTAGGCTTTAGGCTGTTTTTGGCTGGAAGGTGGAGTTTCACCGAGGACCTGCCCCATCTGCCTGGGCGTTTAGCAGCCTCCAGCTGCTCTCACTTTCGTGTGCCATGGACGGGGTGATAAACTGAGATTGTAGTGGAATTGCAGTTCTTGGCAGTGACCAAGTCTAGAGAATGACCACTGAGGTAAGTGACTGAGGTAGGGACTGACAAGGGGAGTTAAAGGTGCTGAGAGGCCTGGGTACTGAAGCCGTCATCAGCGTGTATATTAAAATCACTAGGAACAAAGGTAGACGTGGTTTCGGAGAGACTTACAGCAAGCCAAAAGCTAATATGATGGAGATGTGAGGGGCTCAGCTCAACTGATGACTGCATCAGTAGGTGTGGTAGACGGTGGATAGTATAGTCTGAGGACAGGAGGTGAAAGCTGGGGGAGCGCAGGGACTTTCTGGTCCACCACCACCCTCATCTGTCTGACCAGTGTATCTCTCTGTTGGGTTTCTATGTTATCTTTTTCTTTTCTCTTTTAAAATGTAATCACATTCTCATCTCATAGATTTCAATCATTGATTTACTTATTCCTTTTCCCAACCATTCTGTGAGAACACCACGTCTAATTTGATTTTGTGTTCCCAAGGCCTCGCTTATTGGAAGCACTCAAAGATTCTTTGTTGGATGTATGAATGAAGAACTTGTTAACTGCACCCGCAGAGTATACGTGGTTGGTTCAGCCGTGCGAGGTTCAGTGTTAAGCACAGTCCACTGGGAGGCAGTGTTGTGCAGTGAAAAGGTCTCAGCTTTGCAAGCCAGAAGGCCGGATCTCCAACCTCAGTTCTGCCACCTTCTATCTGCCTGACCTTGGGCCACAGTCTCCTTAAGACACAGGCAACATGGGAATACTGAGAAAGAGTGTCTTTTTCTTACAGGAGTACTGTGAAAATTAAAGATAATTTAGGTAGATTTAAGTACAGTATCCAGTATATAATAGGTGTATTTATCATAGGGTAACTTGATTGCTTTCTTACATAATAATAAGCACAGTTGCAGGTTAAGGCCTCCAAAGAAGTGTTTTTAATAATCACGCTGCAAATGATTCTCACTCTAAAATTGTCAGCCCAATTCTTACCTCTCTCAGAGGTCTTGTGGTTGGATGCTTGAAGCTCAGAGGTTCTCAGGGCTCCATGAGACTGGGGGCTCCACTGGGAATCAGGCAAGTCCAAGACTTGAGGGACTGGCCCTGGTTCAGCTGCATGTGCATTAAATAGATTTTTGTGCACTGGCCTGGGAAACAAGCCACCATCTATAATTCTGTTTCTATGGGGAAAGTCTTTCTGTGTTCCAAACAACCAACTTACCAGTGAACTCCTGGAACACAACCTATGTGTTCATGGGGACTGACTGACTGGGTTTTCATGGCCGAGTCAGCCGCCCAAGCGACTGCAGTGTTGAGCTAATTATAATGAGTTCTCTACGGTGACTAATCTAGCCGTGGTCTCCACAGTTGAAGTGGAATTTTGAAAAATTGGAGAAGGTTCTGCAAAAAACCACAAAGATGATTAAAGGACTGAAGGAAAATCTAGTCTGGTCTCTACAGTTTTAAGAGGACTGTAGAAACTACCCATGTAATAATAACTCTCGACTGAAAAAAACAAAGTATGCATGCCTGTAGTCCCAGTTACTCGGGAGGCTGAGGCACAAGAGTCGGTTGAACCTGGTAGGCAGAGGTTGCAGTGAGCCGAGATCCCGAGACTCCATCTCAAAAAAGAAAAAGAAAAAACAAAGTAGTTGATTCTGTATTGTGGCAAGTGTGTTTCTCACTTGCAAATTTACTATAAATTGGCAGAGAAGGGAGCCAGTGTTTGTTGGGCACCCACACCTGGGGATTAGACACTCTGCAGGGCCTTTACATGCAATATTTATACTTATTCTCATAGCCACCCTGCCAGATAAGACATACTAATAATTGTCCCTGTTTCACAGATGAGGAAACTGAGATTCTGTGAGATTATTTTTTTTAAAACCTTAAAACTAATAACGTGGACCATAGATTCAAACCTAGGCCAGATTAATTTCAAAGCCTCTCTAATCAATTTTCCACATGCAGCCGGAATGATCTTTCTGAGACATAAACCTGAGAGGGTCCTTGCCCTGCATAAACACTTCCATGGCTTCACTATGCTCCTGGGATGAAATCCAAGCCTAACATGACCAATGCGACCCCAGGTGTTCTGCCTCCTACATAGCAGTCCTGGCTCCTACTGTCATCCACTCCCACTCTGCCCTGATGATAGCATCTATATTCAGAGATCTTTCCACTTCTTCATTTCTCCATATGCCTCCAGCCTCCAAGCCTTACACACATAGCTCCACCTGCCTTCCTGCTCCGTCTCCTGTTGTCAGACTTTCTCCCACTCACCCTGTGCATCTCAGCTTGCACATGCCTTCTAGATACAGGCTTATCAGCCCTTCTTTTGGGTCTCAGGGCATGCCACATTTCCCATATAACAGCATTCATCACTCGGAATTGGTTCAGCCTTACACACCCTCCAACACACACACACACCCCCCACTCAAGAATTATTTGTTAAAGAAATGTTGAATGGTGGACTAAAGAAATGTTGTGTGGTGGCTAACGCCTGTAATCCCAGCACTTTGGGAGGCCGAGGTGGGAGGATCACCTGAGGTCAGGAGTTCAAGACTAGCCTGGGCAACGTGGTGAAACCCCGTCTTTACTAAAAATGCAAAGATTAGCCAGGTGTGGTGGTGCATGTCTGTAATCCCAGCTACTCAAGAGGCTGAGGCAGGAGAATTGTTTGAACCCGGGAGGCAGAGGTTACAGTGAGCCAAGATCGTGCCACTGTGCACTCCAGCCTGGGCAAAAGAGTGAGATTCCATCTCAAAAATGTTGAATGATTATATCACAAGGTATTTTTACAACCAATAGTTAAAAGACTGACACAAAACATTTATCTTTTTAAAAAAGAGGAGCTGAGGTTATCCTGATCACCAACAAGTAGCTCTTGTTTCCTAATATGTTCTCTTGAGAAGAAGGAAAGGAACACAGCTGCCCGTAGGATGCTGGGAGTTGTGCAAAACGTTAGTTTATCATGCACATCAAGTGTGTCCCACAGTGAACATCATCCACTGCCATCCTGGTCACAGCAGAAAGGAGACTGCCAGCCTTCCCTCCCTTTACTTCAGGAAGGAGCCAGACAATCTACTGCATTCAAAAGAACATTGAACTCTGCAAAGTCCTCCAAGGAAAAATCTCCAACCCTATCTGGTGTCAAACAACCCTAGGCATCAGGAAATTCTTCCTTTTGTTTAACTTTAATGGGCCCATTCTTTTTGTGTCCTTGGCAACAGAGGGAAAAAACAGTCATCATCCTCCACGCAATGGCTCTTCTGAAGTTAAAGTCCAATGCTGGCACTTCTTAATTCACCTCTGATGTGTCTCCTCTCTAGGCTAAATAATCCTACGTTCTTTAGCCCTTGTTTGCTGGTCACAGGATGACTATTCTGCTTTAACTCTGAACTCTCCACATTCTCTCAATTCCCGTTGAACTGTGGAGCCGGGAGCCAGCCCCAGCTCTCTGTTACAGCTCTGGACAGTACAGAGAGCAATGTAACAATTACCTCATGATACAGACATGCTTTTCATTTGCTACAGTTCTCTGCTTACATTTTTTTCAATCAACAGAACTGCAGGATTGTGACAATTCTTCCCGGTCAACTGGCTGTCCACTAAAGCTATACTTTCAATTTTCCAGCCAACTGCCTTTGAGTAGTTGGCACCTTGCCTTTGAACATGTTCACTTTTCAACTCCAAGTGCATAACCCTGAATTTTTCTCTACTGAACTCCATCCAGTTTATGTCCCATTATTCCAGTTGACCAGGGTTGCCTTCTCTGATGACTCTAGCCCCCCGAGATCTTCCGGTTTTATGATATTTCAGGGTTTATGTTATGTTTCCTCTGCGTATTTCTTATTGACCAGTGCATTAGTCAGATTAAGCTAAAATATGCCGCGGTAAACAAATCAGCAAATCTTAGAACAACAGTCTGGGGTCGTTTTTTGTTTTGTTTTGTTTTTGAGAAGGGGTCTCACTGTGCTGCCCAGGCTGCAGTGCAGTGATGCAGTCTCGACTCATTGCAGCTTCTACCTCCTGGGTTCAAGCCATCCTCCTACCTCAGCCTCCCAAGTAGCTGGGACTACATATGTGCACCATCACCCCCAGATAATTTAATTATGTATGTATTTTGGAGATGGGGCTTGCTATGTTTCCAAGGCTGGCCTCGAAATCCTGGACTCAAGCAATCCTCCCCACTTGGCCTCCCAAAGTGCTGGGATGACAGGTGTGACCCACCACGCCCAGCCAGATTATTTTTCATATTCACACTACATTTCCTACACTAATTGGCGGAGGAGCTCTGATCATCATAGTCCAGGTAGCTCAGGTTGACAGAAGTTCTACCACAGTGTGAAATCAACAGAAGGCTTCAGGGTTCATGGAAAATGGAGAAGTTTTATACATATTTAATACAAGTAGAAGTGATACCCATTGTTCAGTTAATAGGGTTGCTAAAGTTAACAACAACAAAAAAGCTACAAAAAAATTTTTTAACGCGATTTTTTTAACCCATTGTTACGCTAACATTTTGTTAGCTAAAGCAAGTCACATGGATGTGACTAATTCCAAGGGGATATGTGCTCCCAAGGAAAGAACTGGAGAGAAATCTTGGCATTCACTAGTTGTCTCCCAGAACCAATGAGATTCCATTTTCCTAAACACAGTGATCTTGTCTTTTATTTCTGCATCATCATAAATTTAACCACAAATTCTCAAAGAAGACTTGTAGATTCTCAGCCAATTTTTCTCCCACCCAGCATCTCTTACAAAAGTAGGGGCATTTTTCTATTCCATGGTCCAGATTATATACGAAGATGTTAGTTCAAAGACCAGATTCTGCCAAAAGCTGCTATAGGCAGAATGACGACGACTGAGCCACTGAGAACACATTTCTTCTTTACTAAGAGCACTGTACAATATGGAATTGTTAAGAAACCAGTGTCATGAGCTCGTGAGGGACATCTCTTTCAGTCTACCAAATCCACTGCTCAGCCAAATTTGCTGTTAGAACTGATCACACGTTACAAACACAAGAGGGAAGTCCAGACCCTCGCCAATGACTTTAAAATCTAAATCAGACCAAGCAATGCGGTGCAGAAGTAAGCCCCACAGGGAAGAAACGACGGTGGCCTAGGAGTCTGAGCTTCACTCAGTTTCTAGGGAGCTCTGTGACCTTCAGAAAGTCTCTCCGCCCCGCAGGAAATCAGGTCCAGCTCTGTCATGGAAGAGGGTGGGACTGACCTGTGACTCCCAGCTCAGGCTGCTGCTCGGAGCCCCTAAGGAGATTTTTTAAAAACATGGATTCCTAGCCAGGTGCGGTGGCTCACGCCTGTAATCCCAGCACTTTGGGAGGCAGAGGTGGATGGACCGCTTGAGCCCAGGAGTTCATCAACAGCCTGGACAACATGGTAAAACCCCATCTCTACTGAAAATAGAAAAATTAGCTGAGTGTAGTGGCCTGCACCTGTGGTCCCAGCTACTTGGGAGGCTGAGATGGGAGGATCACCTGAGCCCGGGAGTCAAAGGTTGCAGTGAGTCGAGATTGCGCTACTGCACTCAGCCCGGATGACAGAGTGAGACTCTGTCTCAAATAAATAAATAAATAAATAAATAAATAAATAAATAAATAACAAAAAACAATAACAATAACTAAGGCTTCACCCAGGCCTTCTAAATCATCTCAGGTGGGACCTGGAATCTATTCTAGAAAATAAGCTCTTATGATGCCCTTACGATGTTGGGCACCCCATGACTCTGTCCTTCACCTTCTCTTGGGCTACTCTGTCTTCAGTGCAGACCCAAGGAGCACAAAAGTGAACTCTGCCCTTAATAGCTCTGTTAATATCCAGATGTCCTACAGGTGATTGCTGCAACTGTGTATCCCATCAGCGAAGTCTGAGAAACCTGGATTTGTCTCTTAGTCGTTCCTCTCGTCACCCAGTTAGTCCTTTTTTTGTCTTTTTTTTTTTTTCTTTAAAAGACAAGTTCTAACTCTATTGCCCAGGTTGGAGTAAAGCTGCGGTATCTTAACTCACTGTAACCTCCATCTCCTGGGCTCAAGTGATTCTCCAATCTCAGCCTCCCAGGTAGCTGGAACTACAGGTGTGTTTCACCATGCCTGGCTAATTTTTGTATTTTTTATAGAGACAGGGTTTCACCATGTTGCCCAGGCTGGCCTCGAACT
>NW_012101665.1:4636500-4654430 GCF_000951045.1 Mandrillus leucophaeus | reverse complement strand
AAAAAAAAAAAAAAAAAAAGACTGGTCAAAATCAGAGGGTGCACAGAGAAAATAATGTCCAGGCCCCAACTCTGCCCAGAGCAATTCTCAATACTGAAGTTGTTTTAGGGAATCTCAAAGTACAAGTTAAGCAACTAGAAAATTAGGATCCACTGGATTGGAAGTCACTGAATAGCATGATTTCACAGAAGCACTGCCTGAGTTTTAAAGCAAATTATTTTCACTTTCTGCTTCTTTTCTCTGACCTTCTCCTCAAGTACTGACATGCACTAAGTTTGAAAAAGCTGAAACTATCCTTAGAAAAATTCAAAGACGCAGAACTTCCAAAGTGAAGAAACCTTTCCGTTGGCTTTTCCCTGGAGGAAAGCTTCACTGACAGGCTCCTTCATGCTCCCTGCAAAAACCAGGGCTCAGATATGTGCCCTCTGTAGTCAAGGCCATCATCACTATGAAAAATGTCTCTCTTTTAAAACATTTCTTGTTTAAACAAACCTTAAAGAAATATTTGGTGCCAGATGCTTAGAGCTGGTGGCACAATGAATTTTTTTTTCTTGAATGTTTATGCTGCCCAACCTGTAGAATTTAAGTTAACAAAGAACGTTTAGTATAAGGTAGCAATGTGGATGAATAGATTTTTTGTGTGCTTACTAAAAAGTGGGGCTCCAAAGAACAAATCAGAAACCCATTAGGAATAATTTTGCTTTCCAAAGATGGACAGAAGTCATGTAGGGGAAAGGGAGGAAATTATAAAAGTCAAATGTCAGTCAAATAACTTTTAAATGAAAACCAAGCTAGCCAACAGTTGGGCTATAAGAATCAGCCACCACAACCAGCTCTCTGCATCTCTCCTCCTGTATGTCTCAATCTCCCTCTGTTTCTCTCTCTCTCTCTCTCTCTCTCTCTCTCACACACACACACACACACACTTCACAAATGGAATTTAATAAATCAGAACTTCATCATGGCTCTTTTGGCTTGATATTTAAACTTTCCAAGAGTTAGTGATATAATTTTTTTTTTGAGCTGGGGTCTCACTCTGTCACACAGGCTGGAGTACGGTGGCGTGATCACAGCTCACTGCAGCCTCAACCTCTTGGGCTCAGGTGATCCTCCTACCTCAGCCTCCCAAGCAGCTAGGACTACAGGCTTGCACCACTGCACCTGGCTAGTCTTTTATATTTTTTGTAGAGACAGGGTCTCGCTCTGTTGCCCAGGCTGGTCTCAAACTACTAGGCTCATGTGATCCTCCCATCTTGGTCTCTCAAAGTGCTCGGATTACAGGCACTGTGCCCAGCCAAGAGTAAATTTTGACCCTTCTGAAACCACTTTTGCAAAAAATTATAACAGTAAAGCCAGGCACAGTGGCTCATGCCTGTAATCACAGCACTTTGGGAGACCAAAATGGGAGAGTGGCTTGAGCCCAGGAGTTTGAGACCAACCTGGGCAACACAGTGAGATCCCGTCACCACAGAATTTTTTTTTTTTAAATTAGCCAGGCATGGTGGCATGTGCCTGTAGGCCCAGCAACTTGGGAGGTTGACATGGGAAGATTGCTTAAGCCTGGAAGTTTGAGGCTGCAATGAACTGAGGTCATGCCACTGCAATTCTGCCTGGGCAACAGAGCAAGACTCTGCCTCTAAAAAAACAAATAAATCACAACAGTGAGAAAATGATGACAGTGAAAGAGAACTTTGGGCATGGGCCAAACTAACTATGGGAGAAATTTAGCTTATAGTTTAAATAATAATAGCCCTTTTATAATAATTATTATAAAACTAATAAAAGGCCACAAATTTAGGATTAAGAGAAGGGCCTGAATTCTGCTAAGAGGTAGGTTTAGTTAAACAATTTCCAGTCATTGTACTGGAGATCACAAGATTTGTAACTTCCCTTATTACTGCTGTGAATAATGTCACTATTGTAGAGCCTAAGCTTGGACTTTTGAGATATCTTTTCAGACTTCTGCACTTCTGATGGTTGGATGACTCCACTGAGACCCAAGACTTAAGACTCACCCAGTTCTGTAGCCCCACCCAGAAGTGGACTCAGCACATAAGAACCATTTTCTACATCCCTATGATTGCATCCCTGACCAATCAGCACCACCCATTCCCTAGCCCCAGCCTACGTAGCTATCTTGAAAAAACTCTAGCCTCCAAATTTTCAGGGAATCTGATTTGAGTAATAAAATCAGCCCATTTGTTATTATTAGTCTGGCCATTTAGCTGGCTCTACGTGTATTAAACTCTTTCTCTATCGCAATTGCCCGGTCTTGATGAATCAGCTCTATCTGGGTGGTGGGCAGTATGAACCTGTTGAGTGGTTACACATCTGGGAGTCAGTTATTGCTGAGTAACAAACAACTCTAAATTCTGATATTTAAAACTATATTCGGCCAGGCACAGTGGCTTATGCCTGTAATCCTGGCATTTTGAAAGGCCAAGGCAGGTGGCTAACTTGAGCCCAGGAGTTCAAGACCAACCTGGGCAACACAGCAAAACCCTGTCTCTACAAAAAAAAACAAAACAAAACCTAGTCAGGCATAGTGGCATCCTAGTTACTCACAAGGCTGAGGTGAGAGGATGTCTTGAGCCTGGGAGGATGAGGCTACAATGAGCTGTGATTATGCCACTGCCCTCCAGCCTGGGCAACAGAGTGAGACACTGTCCCTAAACAACAACAACAACAACAAAACCACATTCATTTACAATCACTTATGTATGCAGAAGTTAGTCGCAATTTGGCAGATCTAGGCTGGGCTCAGTTGGGCAACTCTATTGTAGATTGCAGCAGCCAGAGTGGCTCTGCTGCTCACTGTAGGTCTCAGGGGTGACTCTATGCCTCATGTCACTTACCCTTCTTGGACTAGCAGGCCAGTCTGGGAATGTTCCTTTCATGATGGCTTCTGAGGTTCAAGAGCACAAGTGCACCCATAAGGTCTCTTAAATCCTAAGCTTGGAATGGCATACTGACATTTCTATTCATGTCATTGGCTGAAGCAGGCAACAGTGTCAAGCCCAAAGTCTACCCACAGTAAGGCCTTGGCAGTGATACGAACGCAGGGAGGGGTGAAAGATTCAATATACTATATCTTCCTTTTCTTTACTTCCTGTAACTGACATGTTACAGAGGCCTATTGATTTTACCATAAAAATCTCCTGAATAGTTCTGCTTTTCATCCTCTCCTTCATCACCACTCTCATCTAAGTTATCAAGTTTTATCTGGACACTGCAGTAGACTCCTAACTGTTCTCTAGTTATCCAATCTCAGGCCTAACTCCAAAGGGATCTTTTAAATTCACAGACCTGCTCCTGTCACTTGCTATGGCTGTTATTTTTTGAGGATAATGACAAAAATTTTTTCTATGGCCTAGCACTCCCATGTAATCTGACAGTCATCAGCCCTCTGGTCTCATCTCTAAACCACTTCCTCTCACTCTCTGTGTTTCAATCCTAAGTGGCTTCCTTGCAGTCTTTCATAAGTGCCTTTACAGATGCTGTTTCTTTGCCTGGAACCCTACCTCTACCACTATCCCCTTAATTCTGACTTACCCTTCAGAGTTTAGCTTGAAGATTTCTTCTTTAAGAAAGCCTTCTTTGATGCCACAGACCAGACCAGCTCTTTGTTTTGGAGAGTCTGAGTCTCATATCACCATATACCTTTACATCACTTTTTGCATTTTGCCATCATGGAGCGTTTATTTGTGGGATTAATTAATGTTTCAATCCTCCAATCCACAGTGGTAAACTCCTTAAGGATAGGAACTATGTCTATTTTTGCTTATTATTATATCTCAGTGCCTAGCATGGTACTTAGCACATGAGAGGGACTCAATGCATTTTTGTTTAGTGAATGAACAAACTAGCCCAAACAATGGAGAAAATAAAATTTACTCTCTTTTTGTTATTTTTCTCAAGAACCCAAGAATATCCACATACTTTTTTTTTTTTTTTCAGACAGGGTCTTACTCTGTCACCCAGGCTGGAGTGCAGTGGCACAATCTTGGCTCACTGTACCCTCCACTTCCCAGGTTCAAGTGATTCTCATGCCTCAGCCTCTTGAGTCATTGAGACCACAGGAACATGCCACCATGCCAGGCTAATTTTTGTGGTCTTAGTAGAGACAGGGTTTCACCATGTTGGCCAGGCTGGTCTTGAACTCCTGCCTTCAAGTGATTCACTTGCCTCAGCCTCCCAAAATGCTGGGATTACAGGCATGAGCCACCGTGCCCAGGCCCCACACATTTTTAACCAAAATTTAACGCAAAGAAAAATGCAATCTCGGACAAATTACAGTTTCTCAGGACAATAAAAATCTTCACCCACAGACTCCTCTGGTCCTATATCCATCCCTTCCTAGTCTTAATCCAGATTCAATCTAGCAGAAAAAATCTTCCAAGACCGAAGGACCTCTGTTTATGTTTCACTTCCTGAATGTGTCCATGATGACTGAGAAGAACTATTGTAGAACTTGAGTTCCTTTAAGAAGAAAAAACTTGGCTGCGTGTGGTGGCTCATGCCTATAATCCCAGCACTTTGGGAGGCCAAGACAGGATGATTCCTTGAGTCCAGGAGTTAGAGGCCAGCCTGACCAACATAGGGAGACCCCATCTCTATAAATAATTTTTTTTAGCTTAGCTGGGTATGGTGGCAAGTGCCTGTGGTCTCAGCTTCTTGGGAGGCTGAGGCAGGCGGATTGCCTGAGCCCTGGAAGTTGAGTCTGCAGTGAGCCTTGATCATGCAGCTGCACTCCAGCCTGGGCAACAGAGCAAGGCCCAGTCTTGAAAAACAAAAATAAAAATTTTAAAAGAAAAGCACAACTAAATAAAGACAATACATTCAGGATTTTTTGTTGAAGATGATCCTTACTATTTTCAATTCCAATCAACAACTTTTATTAGTATTATGATAAATTGATTACATTCATAGTACCAATTGGTGGTCTCCCCGTACCCATGATCTTTGCAATGTGACATTGTAGTTTATGAAGTGATGGAGTCTATTTCCCCAGCCCTTGAATCTGGGTCGGCCTTGTTTTTTATTTTGACTAATGCAGTGCGGTGTAAATGACATTGAGCCACTTATGAATCTATGCCTCAAGAAGTCTTTCATGCTCCTGTTCTCTCTCGTGGACCTCTCTCACGTGGATGATGTGAAAAGAACAAACCCAGGCTGGCCTGATGAAGGACAAGAGACCATGTGGAGGAATGACAAGTTGTCCCAGCCAAGGCCCTAGGCCAGTCAACCCTTTGCCAATCTCCAAGCAGAAATCTGCCAAGATTGGCCCAGATTCACAGAAATGATTTGCTGAGCTAAATAAATGTTTATTGTTTAAATTGGGCTTGGTTTGTTACATGGCAATAACTAACTGGAACAATATTTAAGACAATGTGCTAAGTTTATAAAATAAATTGTTACTATTCCCATCCCCTTTGCTGTAACCCCAAAGATAGACCTAGACAGAAGTAGTTTTGAATCTTCATTCTTTTATCAAGTAGGTGACTTTGGGCAATAATGTAAATGGGTTTATCATTCTTTTCTCTGTTTTAGATCCTCAAAGTTGTAGTTGGTACATGGCCACCCACCTACACATGTTTATATGACTGCCTTCTGGCCAATGGACTCTAAATTAAATATCATGTAGTAGAAACCTTCCTAAGCAAAGCAGTGCATTTCCTTTGCCCTCTTTCTCTTATCCCTTTCTTTGCTGTTGGCACTGCAGCCAGTGGGCATTTACAAGACAGAAAGAGCTTCAGTCCCTAAGGACTTTATAGAGCAGAACTATAAAGCCAGGCCTAGAATGCCTACCTCTGGACTTGTATGTAAGATAATACAAATCATTCTTTTTAAAGACATTATTTTAGGTTTCTATTACTTGCAATTGAACCTAATCCTTGCTGACATATAGTAAATATGCTAGCAAATTTCTTTGCTGGCTTGTTGTAAGCTAGGTGATAAGTGCCTGGCATCATTCCTAATGCACAGTAAGTGACGATAAATGAATACAGTTACTACTATTTTTTCACTGATAATAATAAAAGCAATACCAACATACCTCCCTAGCTAATGTTGAGATAAAACTGACAATGTTGTTAAAGTCAGCTGAAGTAATGGGCTCCAGTCACAACATTTGCATAATAGCATAGATCTATGAAATGTGTTTCTTGATAATTTTGTCTTAAAGAGTTTTCTTCTTGATTCATCCCTCACTAAAATAAAAATTTTACCTTAATGAAATTTAGGAAACAGATGTCCATTAGGTATGTTAGTACCGCGGTCACTTTGTTACAAATTCTAATGCATAAAAGGGTTTTGAGCATGTTCTATATAATTCTCATTTCTTCATAAACATTTCAAAACTCTATAAAGAAAATGTAATCTTCATACACATTTGAAAAGCAGTGTTACATATTTTAAATGCTATGTTTACTAAGGTAATACAATTTCTTCACAGAAAATTAAATGTCAGCCTTAAAATATTTAAAAATTGTATTTTAAATATTGGAAGAAGGAATCGTTTTTAGAAAACTATCACCATTGTGACTCTGCCATTAGCATCTTTGATATTCTCTACTGTGAAGATTGTTGAGACTTGGAAAGTCAGCAAAAAGGCATGCAGAACCTCTCCCAGTCCTGAATCCAATTTTTAAGACAATTTTTCCTCAGAAATGTGGGGAAACACAGAGAAGTCATTCATAATGAGTTCCTCAAGCAAACTTCTTTTTAATTATTCTGACACTGGAAAAAGAACTCACAGAGAAACACTCTTCACAGTGGATTCCACATAGCATTTAATAGTTATGTGTCATTAGCAAAATAACTGACAGGTCCCAATTTAACTAGAATGGGCCTTTTCCCATTAAGGTGCTTTTTACAATTAGTTTGTTCCCAAAGTCTATTATAAAGACTTTTCTATAAATCCTATGCTATGAAGATCAATAGAGAGATTTAAAAATGGGTATTAGGGGACGCTAGTCAGAATATTGTAAGAAAATCTAAACTAATTCAACAAAAGAGTCAAGGAATGGTGTCAAGGTGTAAGTAGACTTGAGATGTCTTAACAGAGGAGTAGCAGTCTGCCTAGTGAAACACACAAGGGTATGAGAAGTAGAGGTCAAGGCAAGAGTTGAGATAGAGGCTGTGGACAAATGGCAGGTGGGAGATTAGCTGGGAATAGTAGGACTACTACTGGGAATGCATACCATAGGAGGTTATATTGAATTCATTAGGTGATTGGTAACCACTGAAGTGTTTCAAAAAGGAGGATGAAAAAGTCATTGCTGGCTTCACTGGGTGAATTTTACCAAACACTTACAGAAGAATTAACACCAATTACTCATGAATTCTTCAAAAGAAATTATAAACCAGTATTTCTTACAAATATACAGATGAAAATCATCAACAGAGAATTAGCAAACCATATCCAGCAACCTATAAAAGGATTATACTCCATGACTAACTAGGATTTAATTCCAGGAATGCAAGGTTGGTTTAACATTCAAAAATGAAATAATGTTATCATATCAATAGAATGAAAAATAACCACATAATCATCCCTATAGACGCAGAAAGAGCATTTGAAAAAACCAACTCTTGGCCGGGCATGGTGGCTCACACTTATAATCACAGCACTTTGGGAGGCTGAGGCGGGCAGATCTTGAGGTCAGGAGATCAAGACCATCCTGGCTAAAATAGTGAAACCCTGTCTCTACTAAAAATAGAAAAAAATTAGCCAGATGTGATGGCTAAATTTTTTAGTTGAGTAGTCCTAGCTACTCAGAAGGCTGAGGCAGGAGAATCGCTTAAACCTGGGAGATGGAGGTTGCAATGAGCCAAGATTGTGCCACTGCACTCCAGACTGGGTGGCAGACTAAGACTCTATCTCAAAAAACAACCAACAAACAAAATAAAACAAAAAAACAAAAAACAAACCAAAAAAACCCAACTCTCTTTTATGATAAAAAAAAGTTTAACAAATTAGGAACAGTGAACTTCTTGAACCTGATAAGAACCATCAAGAAAAACCCATAGCTGCTATCACACTTAATAGTGAAAGACTGAGTGATTTCACCCAAGATCAAGAACAAAGGGAGGACTGGGCACAGTGAATCACACCTGTAATCCCAGAACCTTGGGAGGCTGAGGTGGAAGGATTGCTTAAAGCCAGGAGTTTCAGACCCACCTGGGCAACATAGCGAGACTTCATTTCTACAAAAAATTAAAATTAGCTGGTATGGTCACACACACCTGTAGTCCTAGCTATTTGGGAGACTCTGGCAAGAGGATCAATTGAATCCAGGAGTTTGAGGATGTAGTGAGCTATGATCACACTCCTGCACTCCAGCCTGGGCAACAGAAAAAGACTCTAGTCCTTAAAAAAACAAAGAGGAAGATGTCCATTCTAACCAACTCTATTCAACATTGTATGAAGATTTTAGCCAGAGCAATTAGGCAAAAGAAAGAAATAAAAGAAATCTTAATTGGAAAGGAAGAAGGAAAGCTATCACTATTTGGAGATGACATGATCTTACATACAAAAAAAAACCATTAGAATTAATAAATGAGTTCAGCAAGGTTGCTGAATACAAGATTAATAGGAAAAATCAATTGTATTTCTATACACCTTCACCAAACAATCCAAATATGAAATTAAGAATGTGATCCCACTTACAACAGCATTAAAAAGAATAAAATTTTTAGGAATAAATTTAATGAAAGAAGTGCAAAACTTTTACCTAGAAATTACAAAAATCATTGAAAGAAGTTAAAAAGATCTAAATAAATGGGAACACATTCCATGTTCATGGATCAGAAGATTTAATATTGTTATCATGGCAATACTCACTAAATTCACCTGTGAATTCCATGCAGTTCCTATCAAAATCCCAGCTGACTTCTTTGTAGAAATTGACAAGCTGATTCTAAAATTCACATGAAAATTCAAAGGACCCAGAATAGCCAAAACAATTTTCAAAAAGAAGGACACTGTAACCCCTGCACTTGGGGAGGCTGAGGTAGTAGGATTGATTGGGGACAGGAGTTGGAGACTAGCCTCAGCAATATAGTAAGACCCTCATATCTAAAAAATGTTTAAAAAATTATCCAGGTGAAGTGGCATGCACCTGTAGTTCTAGTTGCTAGGGAGGGTGAGGCAGGAGGGTCACTTGAGCCCAGGAGTTTGAGGCTTCGGTGAGCCATGATCATGACTCTGCACTCCGTTCTAGGTGACAGAGTGAGACCCGTCTCTAAAAAAAAGAAAAAGAAGGTCAAAGTTGGAGGGTTCATATTTCCCAATTTCAAAACCTACTATAAAGTTACAAGTAATCAAGACAGTGTGGTATTGGCATAAGGATAGACCTACAGATCAATGAGATAAAATTAAGAATCCAGAAATAAACCCTTGCATTTAGAGTAAATTGCTTTTTGACAGGGTTGCCAAAACAATTCAATAGAGGAAAGAATAATATTTTCAACAAATGGTGCTGGGACAACTGGATATCCACATGGAAAAGTATGAAGTTGGACTACTATCTTATACCATATACAAAAACTAACTGTAAATGGAGCAAAGATTTCAGTGGAAGAACTAAAACTATAAACTCTTAGAAGAAAATGTAGGCATAAGTCTTCCTGATCTTTATTTGGCAGTGATTTCTTAGATATAACAACAAAGCACAAGCAATCAAAGAAAAAAATTGATAAATTGGATTTCCTCAGAATTAAAGACTTCTATGCTTTAAAGGACACCAGCAAGAAAGTGAAAGGACAAACAACAGAATGAGAAAAAAAATTTGCAAATCATGTATCTAATAAGGGACTTTTATCTAGAATACACAATATTCTAGTCAATAGCAAAATACAAATGACCCAATTTAAAAATGGGCAAAGAATCTAAATAGATGTATCTCCAAAGAAGATAAACATGACCAATAGCACATGAAAAGATGCTCAACACCAATAGTCACCAGGGAAATGTAAATCAAAACCAAAAGAGATACCACTTTACATCCACTAGTTTGGCTATAATAGAAAGGATGGACAATAACAAGTGTTGCCAAGAATGTGAAAAATTGGAACCGTTCTGCACTGCTGATAGGAATATAAAATGGTGCAGCCATTTTGGAAAACAGTCTGACAGTTCCTCAAAAAGTTAAGCATTAGAGTTACCACATGACCTGGCAATTCCACTCCTAGGTATATACTCAAGAGAACAAACTAGATACCGATAAACACATGAAAAGATATGTCCACACAAAAACTAGCACATGAATGGTCTTAGCAGCAGTATTCATAATAGTCAAAAGGTAGAAAAAGCCCAAATGTTCATCAGCTGATTAATGGGTGCACAAAATGTGGTGTGATCATAGAATGAAATTTTATTTAGCCATAAAAACAATGAAGTAAGCCGGGTGCGGTGGCTCACGCCTATAATCCCAGCACTTTGGGAGGCTGAGGCGGGAGGATCACAAGGTCAGGAGATCGGGATCACCCTCGCTAACAAGTTAAAACCCCGTCTTTACTAAAAATACAAAAAACTAGCCAGGCGTGGTGGCGAGCGCCTGTAGTCCCAGCTACTCGGGAGGCTGAGGCAGGAGAATGGCGTGAACCCGGGAGGCGGAGCTTTCAGTGAGCCAAGATCGCGCCACTGCACTCCAGCCTGGGCGACAGAGCGAAGTTATACGCACTCTTTTAAAAAAAAAAAAAAAAAAAAAAAATGAAGTACAGACACATGCTATATCATGGATGACCCTTGAAAACATTTGGTAATGGAAAGAAGCCAGTCACAAAAGACCACATAGCACATAATTCCATTTATCTGAAATGTTCAGAAAAGGGAAATTTAGAGAGACAAAAAGCAGATATGTGGTTGCCTAGGGCTGGGTGGGGAAATGGGGAGATTGGGAGGTCATGGTTACAGAGTACGCATGATGAAAATGTTCTAAAATTGATTGTGGTGATGATTGCACAACTCTGTGAACATACTAAAAACCATTGAATTGTTAAAAAAAAAAGATCAATACTATGCTTTAGGGGAATCTCTCCGACTGGCGTGAAAAGAAACAGAAGGCATGAAGACCAATTAGGAGGTTTTTAATCTTGACTCTTAGAGAGAAAGCATCTCATCACCAGGTTTTTTTTTTTCCTTCACTCTCCACACCCATTCCCTTTAAATATAATTAAAACACAGTTATCAAATCCATGCTTGATAAATTGGTAAATAAGCTATGGGATGGGACTAGGAAAAAGGGGGTCATAAAAGGGAGCTCCTAACTCTATAGTGATCGTTTTATTATTTAAGTAACCAAGGGCAAAAGCTTGTTTTCAATTGTTTACATAAAAGTCACAAACTTAAATTTAGGTTCTGAGCAAGATGTGTTAAGCTCATGTAGAGCCTCAGACTAAATGGTGAATGAGTTTTTGTTTTGTGCCTGGCCCATAGTAGGTCCTCAGTGTTTTTCAAAATAAATTAAATGAATGAATTTTAAGAGTAAACATAAACTTTATAATGTGTTATGTAAGTATGGCCAAGAAAGTCACTGTGGGATGAAAAAACAACACATAATCTTAAACTGGTGAAGGAGAAAAGAATGAGGAGAAAGGAAAACTCATAATTCAACAAGACAGCAAGCCACTAAAATGTGTAAGGAGTCTCTTTCATCCCCTTCAGGGAAAAAAATTGAAAAAAAAAAAAGTTATAGATTTATAAAGAAGAGTGAGGATATTGTACCTAAAGAATACAAAAGGATGAAAATCAATAAAGGCAATTCATCACATTAGCAGGCTAAAGAAGAAAAATCACGTGATTATATTAATAGATGCAGAAAAAGCATTTGACCAAACCTAACATCCATTTATGATTAAAGACTCTCAGCAAACTAAGAATAGAGGGGAATTTCCCCAACTTGGTAAAAAATAAAAAAGGAAATTAACAAACCAGAAGCCAAACCTTTTAAGGATGCAGAGAGGAAAAATAAATTGCTACTCATCCAAAAATTTGCTAAATAAAAAGTGCAGTAGAGGAAAAAGAGATTAAGGAAAAGAATAAGGAAGTAAAAGAAAACAGAAATAAGCTATCTTCAGTATCTAAAATGGAAAGTAAGAGTTAGACATCAGAAACTACCCAGGCACTGTCTTATTCTCCCAGATCAGTTTTGGCCAGAGAGATCTGGTTTCTCCTATCTAGAAAGCTCCTGTTCTCCGTCCTAAAAAATAATTAGGAAGTTGAAAAGAAATAAACCAAAGGTTCAGGGATTACTAAATGCCATCTCACAAGAATGATGATTAAAATATCATGATTAAGAATCAAGGACCTTTAGCCCCTTTGAGTGCTGATTACAAAGTGATTAGTAGGGATTACTGTAAGATTAACAATGTTTGCAAGGAAGATGATTTGATTCATTCCAGGCGTTAAGGGACAGAGGTGGCAGATGGTTTCGTTATACCAAGAGAAACTGTAAAACACACAGACTAAAAGGCAATCATCTTTTTATTCTATTTCCTTTGAAAAGAGGGGAGGAAGAGACTCTTGACGGGTGAGGATATGT
Organism: Mandrillus leucophaeus; assembly: GCF_000951045.1. NCBI lineage: Eukaryota > Metazoa > Chordata > Mammalia > Primates > Cercopithecidae > Mandrillus > Mandrillus leucophaeus. Next base: position 4,641,885 of record NW_012101665.1, on the reverse strand, counting down.
TGTTTAAAGTTGTATAGACTGCGTCATATTTTTTCCAATTTGTCAAGAGTGCGAAAATGAAATGATTAGTTTCTGCCTGGGAAGAATGAAGAGATCCAGATAATGAAAACTTTAAGTCCTGGGTGCCCATTTTGTCCTTTATATATTAATTAAAAGCCCTTTGATGGGAATTTATGGTGTGAACTAAACTGCTTGGTTTACTATTTAGACATCTGTGAAAGGAAATAAAATAGTTTAGATGTTTAAACTAGTACTTGCATATGCAGATGACATGTCAATGTTGTATCAACTGATGAGTCTGTAAAAACCATCTCTCGAATGTTTGAAGCATATGTTGTAAAGCAGCTGGTTCTAAAATAAGTTTAAGAGTAGCTATTTGCTTAATAGAACTGACAAATAGGAACAGGTGATGGTCTTGGAGGAGCCCATTGTTTCAAAATGAACCAGTTGGGAGTTTAGGAGGGTTTTTGGAGAGTCAAAACAATGAAAAAATCAAAGAAGAGAATAAACGTAGCAGATAAGTTAGTGTCTCTCTAGCCGATTTGGAAGTTATTTTATTGTAGTGAATATGTTGTTAATCAAAAAAGTTTCTCATTGCCTTGAGCCATATGGAAGTGATTTACCATGTTTTTCTTGCTGTCCATTTGCAAAGTTATGTTTGAGGGAGCTGGCAAAGTGCCCTTCTAAAAAACACTATCTTTACAAAGTTACCTTAATGAGCTGATTGAAGACAAGATTCTTTGCATGGCAACCATGAGTGAAGTGGTTGTCTTAACTTGTAAGAAGAATCTATATAAGAAAGAACTTGACCAAAAAAAAAAACCAAAACCAAACACTCTTTCTCAAGTAATTTTGTTATTCTGATACATGCTTAGGAAGTATGTACACTAAATACACTGACTGCATAGAATTATCTACAGAAGGGCCTTTCTAGTCAGTACAGTTTGTAAGCATTATTTTATAATCTTTTAAAAACTTTTACTATGATGAAGAGACTTACTGACATGGAATGGTTAAGAGGCTACTAAATCCTCTCTTTAGGCAAAATGATGAAAGGGAAAGAGGCAGAGTGAGAGTCAAGGGACTGGGTTTCCAGGAAGAAGTCCACCACCAGTCATCACTCACTCTTTTCCTACTTTGTTTTCTTCACCTGAAAAACAAATTAATAATAACTGATGTTTATAAAAAGCTTATGTCCAGGCATGGTGGCTCATGCCTGTAATCTCAGCACACTGAGAGGCCAAGACATGAGGATTGCTTGAGTACATTTCAAGACCAGCCTGGGCAAGCAACATAGGGAGACCCCATCTGTACGAAAACAAAAATAAAATAAAATGCTTACTAGTTGTTGGGCACTATTTAAACATTTTACATAAATGTATTAGTTTGTTTTCATACTGCTGATAAAGATATACCCGAAACTGGGAACAAAGAGAGGTTTAATTGGACTTACAGTTCCACATGGCTGGGGAAGCCTCAGAATCATGGCAGAAGGCAAAAGGCACTTCTTACATGGCAACAGCAAGAGAAAATGAGGAAGAAGCAAAAGCAGAAACCCCTGATAAACCCATCAGATCTTGTGAGACTGACTTACTATCGTGAGACTAGCATGGGAAAGGCTGGCCCCCATGATTCAATTATCTCTCCCTAGGTCCCTCCCACAGCACGTGGGAATTCTGGGAGATACAATTCAAGTTGAGATTTGAATGAGGACACAGCCAAACCATATCATTCCACCCCTGGCCCCTCTAAATCTCATGTCCTAACATTTCAAAACCAATCATGCCTTCCCAACAGTCCCCCAAATCTTTAACTAATTTCATCATTAACCCAAAAGTCCACAGTCCAAAGTCTCACCTGAGACAAGGCCAGTCCCTTCTACCTATGAGCCTGTAAAATCAAAAACAAGCTAGTTACTTCCTAGATACAATGGGGGTACAGGTATTGGGTAAATACAACCATTCCAAATGGAAGAAATTTGGCAAAACAAAGGGGTTACAGGCCCCACGGAAGTCCAAAATCCAGCAGGGCAGTCAAATTTTAAAGCTCCAAAATAATCTCCTTTGACTGCAGGTCTCATATCTAGGTCACACTGATGCAAGAGGTGGGTTCCCATGGTCTTGGGCAGGTCCACCCCTGTGGCTTTGCAGAGTACAGCCTCCCTCCTGGCTGCTTTCATGGGCTGGCATTGGGTGTCTGCAGCTTTTCCAGGCACATGGTGTAAGCTGTCAGTAGATCTACCATTCTGGGGTCTGGAGGATGGTGGCGCTTTTCTCACAGCTCCACTAGACAGTGCCCCAGTAGGGACTCTGTGTGGAGGCTCTGACCCCACATTTCCCTTCTGCACTGCCCTAGCAGAGGTTCTCCATGAGGGCCCCCCCTGAAGAAAACTTTTGCCTGGGCATCTGGGCATTTCCATACATCTCCTGAAATCTAGGCGGAGGTTCCCAAACCTCAATTCTTGACTTCTGTGCACGTGCAGGCTCAACACCATATGGAATCTGCCAAGGCTTGGAGCTTCCACCCTCTGAAGCCACAGCCTGAGCTGTACATTGGCCCCTTTCAGCCATGGCTGGAGTGGGTGGGACACAGGGCACCAAGTCCCTAGGCTGCACATAGCACAGGGACCCTGGGCCCAGCCCACGAAACCACTTTTTCCTCCTGGGCCTCCGGGCCTGTGATGGGAGGGGCTGCCATGTAGGTCTCTGACATGGCCTGGAGACATTTTCCCCATGATCTTAGGGATTAACATTAGGCTCCTTGCTACTTATGCACATTTCTGCAACCAGCTTGAATTTCTCCCCAGAAAATGGGTTTTTCTTTTCTATTGCGTAGTCAGTCTGCAAATTTTCCAAACTTTTTTGCTCTGCTTCCCTTGTAAAACTGAAGGCCTTTAAAAGAACTCAAGTCACCTCTTGAATAGTTTGCTGCTTAGAAATTTCTTCTGACAGATACCCTAAATTATCTGTCTCAAGTTCAAAGTTCTACAAATCTCTAGGGCAAGGGCAAAATGCCTCCAGTCTCTTTGCTAAAACATAACAAGAGTCACCTTTGCTCCAGTTCCCAACAAGTTCCTCATCTCCCTCTGAGACCACCTCTGCCTGGACCTTATTGTCCATATCACTATCAGCATTTTGGTCAAAGCCAATCAACAAATATCTAGGAAGTTCCAAACTTTCCCACATTTTCCTGTCTTCTTCTGAGCCCTCCGAACTCTTCCAACTTCTGCCTGTTACCCAGTTGCAAAGTTGCTCCCACATTTTGGGGTATCTTTTCAGCAATGCCCCACTCTACTGATACCAATTTACCATATTAGTTGGTTTTCACGCTGCTGATTACGACATACCTGAAACTGGGAACAAAAAGAGGTTTAATTGGACTTACAGTTCCACATGGCTGAGGAGACCTCAGAATCATGGCGGAAGGTGAAATGCATTTCTTACATGGTGGCAGCAAGAGAAAATGAGGAAGAAGCAAAAGCGGAAACTCCTGATAAACCCATCAGATCTGGTGAGACTTATTCACTATCACGAGAATAGCATGGGAAAGACCAGCCCCCATGATTCAATTACCTCCCCCTAGGTTCCTCCCACAACACATGAGAATTCTGTTGAGATTTCAATGGGAACACAGCCAATCCATGCCAATAAGTTATTTCATCTCCCAATAACACTGTAGTGGATACAATAATCATCATTTTACAGATAAGTGAACTGAATGGAGATAATAGAATATTTCAAACCTCTCATGAGAATGCATTATAAAAATTTAAGGATTTTTTGGTCTTAAAAATAATATTTAATCTCAACTGCAGAGTAGTTAGGCATAGCCCAGACTAAGAAAGGTGGACATAGAGTAAAAAAATACCAACCATGATAAAAAGTTTAGCAAGCTAGGACTAGAAGAATATGGAGTTTTCATTGTTGTTGTTGTTGTTATTGTTGTTAATTTTTAAAATTAAAAAAAAGAGAGAGAGAGACAACGTTTCACCATGTTGCTCAGACTGGTCTTTATAATAAGTCCTGGGATCAAGGGATCTTGGGTCTCCTGGGATCAAGGGATCCTCCCGCCTCGACCTCCCGAAGTGCTGAGTTCTGAAATCTAGGCAGAGATTCCCAAACCAAATAAAGTTAGCCAGGCATGGTGGCATAAACCTGTAGTGCCAGCTACTTGGTAGGCTGAGGTGAGAGAAACGTTTGTGCCTGGGAAGTCGAGGCTACAGTGAGCCATGATCTCACCGCTATACTGCAACCTAGGTGACAGAGTGAGACTGTCTAAAAAAAGAAAAAGAAAAAGAAAACTACAAAACTGTATTGAAAGAAAACCTCAATACAGCTAAAATGCAATGTTTGTAGATTAGATGACATGATATTGTAAAAATTTCAATCTTCGCAAATTAGTCTAGAGATTTACCATAAATCCAATACACATCTCAGCACGTTCTTTTAAAAAATAAAAAACTGATTAGCAGGGCACAGAAGTTCACACCTGTAATCCCAACACTTTGAGAGGCCAGGCAGGAGGATCACTTGAGCCCAGGAGTTTGAGACTATCCTGGGCAACATGGTGAAACTCTGTATCTACAAAAAAATACAAAAAAAAAAAAAATTAGCCAGGTGTGTTGGTGGGCACCCACAGTCCCAGCTACTTGTGAGGCTGAGGTGGGAGGATCACTTGAACCTCAGAGGTTGAGGGTGTAGTAAGTCATGATTGTACTACTTCGCTCCAGCCTAGGTGACAAAGCAAGATCCTGTTTCAAAAAAAGAAGAAAGAAGGAAGGAAGGAAGAAAGGAAGGGAGGAAAGCAGGAAGGGAGGGAGGGAGAGAAGGAGGGAGGGAAACTGATTAGCTGATTCTAAAATTTATTTGGAAGTTCAGTGGACCAAGAATAGTCAAGACAATTGTGAAGAAGAGTAAAGTTGAAGGACTTATTATAAAACTAAAATAATTGAGACATGTTATTGGTACAGAGACGGACAAATAGACTAATGGAACAGAATATATAGTTCAGAAATAGAACCACCATAGTGCCGTGAGGGAAAGAATGGTCTTTTCAAATGATGCTGGGTTCACCGATATCCATATTGTATAAAAATAAAATTTGAAACTTATCGCTCACTACACACACAAAATTAACACTAGATGAATTTTAATTCTAAATATAAAACAATAACACATCTAGATAGAAGACATAAAAAATATTCTCGTGAGTTTGAGGCAGGCCGTGATTTCTTAAACAGGACATAAGAAACACTAACCATAAAGGTAAAGATTGATAAATTGAACTACATTGAAATAAAAACCAGTGTTCATCAAAAGGCATTAATAGTTCCAAGACTAAGAAACAAAACAAGAGTGAAAAGGCTACAATGCCAAAAAAAAAAAA
>NW_012101665.1:4597641-4636450 GCF_000951045.1 Mandrillus leucophaeus | reverse complement strand
GGCATGATCTTGAAATCCCACTTCCACAAGCACTGGCAGTGTTGCGTGGCTACATGGTTCATCCACGTCTGGACCCATCTGGCCCATAGTAAGGTCCCTGTCTCTTATACACATCTACAAAGAGCTCCCAAGTGCGTATGGAGACTGACACCCAACAGAAAAATGGGCAAAAGACTTAAATAGGCCACCAAAGAGGTTATACCTGTCTCTTATACACATCTAGAAAAAGCAGACAACCCAACAGAAAAATGGGCAAAAGACTTAAATAGGCATTTCATAAAAGAAGACACTCAAAAAAAAAACAACAATCATATGACAGGCTGCTCGACTTTATTAATCACCAGGAGAATGCCAATTAAAATCAAAATGCAAATTTGAATCACTGTACCCCACCAGAATAGCTAACATTAATAATAAGACAACAATATCAAATTTAGGCAAGAATGCAAAGCAATTTGAACTCTCAGACACTGTTGGTGGAAGTGCACATTTGTAACAATGTTGAAAAAGTGTTTGATAATATCTCCTGAAGCTGAACTTACCCAAACCCTCTATTCTTTATGTATAGCCAAGAGATACTTATATGTACACCAAAAGTCATGTACAAGTGTTCATAACAGGACTATTCATGATAGCTCAAAACTCAAAACAACTCAAATGTCCATCAATATTTGACAGAGAGGGCCTGGCTACAGTGGCTCACGCCTGCAATCCCAACACTGGGAGGCTGAGGCAGGTGAATCACTGGAACTCAGAAGTTTGAGACCAGCCTGGACAACACAGTGAAACCTCATCTCCACAAAAAATACAAAAAGTAGCCAGGTGTGGTGGTGCACACCTGTGATCCCAGCTGTTCAGGAGGCTGATGTGGGAGGATTGCTGGAGCCCAGGAAGTCAAGGCTGCAGTGAGCCATGATCATGCTACTGCACTCCAGCCTGGGTGACAGAGTGAAACCCTGTCTCTAAAAACAAAAATTCACTGTAGCTCCATAGGTCCATGTAAGTTTATGAACAGGAATAAAGAAAAGAATATGAATAGAATCAATTGTTCTTCAAGCAATTCTTGCAAGACCTTCCGGAAATGTTGATCGTGTCTGGGTTCATTGTCAGCACTGCGGTAGATAAAAAGCTACTGTGGGTTTGAATTTTTTAAAAAATTAACAGCATGAGATCAGAACTTTTGGCTGGGCGTGGTGGCTTATGCCTCTAATCCCAGCACTTTGGGAGGCTGAGGAGGGTCGATCACTCAAGGTTAGGAGTTCAAGACCAGCCTGGCCAACATGGCGAAACCCCGTCTCTCCCAAAAATGCAAAAATTAGCCAGGTGTGGTGGCACGTGTCTGTAATCCCAGCTACTCAGGAGGCTGAGGCAGGAGAATCGTTTGAACACAGGAGGCAGAGGTTGCAGTGAGCCAAGATTGTGCCACTGCACTCCAGCCTGGGCAACAGAGTAAGACTCTGTCTAAAAAAAATATATATATATATATGTATGTGTGTGTGTGTGTGTGTATATATATATAAACTTTTTTTACTACTATGATAAAAAATAGTGTTCATTGTTGATATTATTAAGAAAACATATTGTCATTTCTACTCTTTATTGCTCTGAGTATTATAAGTAATTATCCCTTTTCATATTTATTCCCAGCTAGTGCCTGTCTTCAAATTTCTAATGCTCCTAAGTCTCATGAATTCATTGAACTTTCTATGCGTTACTTTATTTTCTTTCCTCTTAATTAACAATTCTCACTGGTAAGTAGTAAGGTTCAACCTCAAATAGCTGGTGTGAATTGCCATACCAGGCTACTAAAAACAGCAAACTACAGTTAAATTCTCTTTCTTTTCTGTCATTTAAGAAAAGTTGAGCCCTTCCCCCTCGGTTGTTTTCTTGCACAGGAGGGCCGTAGTCAGCCATGGAGCTCAGCAGAAAAGGCATGATCTTGAAATCCCACTTCCACAAGCACTGGCAGTGTTGCGTGGCTACATGGTTCATCCACGTCTGGACCCATCTGGCCCATAGTAAGGTGCTGCACGGTGAGGTATCACACCAGAGTACATGCTGGCCAGGGCTTCAGCATGGCGAGTTAAGGGTGGTTGGTATTCACAAGAAGGTGGCACAAAACACTGGCATCTCTGTGGATCCAAGAAGGTAAAACAAGTCCACCGAGTCCCTGCAAGCCAATGTGCAGTGCCGATGGAGTGCTGCTCCAAACTCATCCTCTTCCCCAGGAAGCCCTTGGCCCCCAAGAAGGGAGACAGTTCTGCTGAAGAACTGAAATTGCCCCAGTAGCTGACAGGACTACTTAGGCCCATCCAGAATGTCTATAAGAAGGAGAAAGCCCAAGTCATCACTGAGGAGGAGAAGAACTCCAAGGCCTTTGCCTGTCTCCACGTGACCTGCCCAGCTCTTCTGCATATGGGTAAAAAGAACCAAGGAAGCTGCCAAACAGGATATTGAAAAAAAAATAAAGATAAAGCCCTGGGGACCTGTAATAAATCAACGGTAAAAAATAAAAAGGCAGAAAATAAAAGAAAAAAAGAAAAGTTGAGCCAAGTGTGGTGGCTCACGCATGTAATCCCAGCACTTTGGGAAGGCGATCACTTGAGGTCAGAAGTTCAAAACCAGCCTGGCCAACATGGCAAAACCCCATCTCTACTAAAAATGCAAAAATTAGCTGGGCATGGTGGTACATGCTTGTAATCCAAGCTACTCAGGAGGCTGAGGCAGGAGAATCACTTGAACCTGGGAGGTGAAGGTTGCAGTGAGCCAAGACCATGTAACTACACTCTAGCCTGGGCGACAGAGTGAGACTCTGTCTCAAAACAGAAAAGGAAAAATAAAATAAATAATAAATAAAAATTATCTGAGCATGGTGGTGTGCACCTGTAGTCCTTGCAACTCCGGAGGATGACATGGGAGGGTGGCATGAGCCCAGGACTATATCACTGCACTTCAGCCTGGGTGACAGAGTGAGACCCTGTCTCTAAAATGAAGAAAAGAAAAGAGAAGAAGAAAAGAAAAAAAGAAAAGAAAGAAGGAAGGAGGGAAGGAGAAAAGAAAGAAAAAAATAAAGAGGAAGGAAGGAAGGAAGGAAGGAAGGATGGGAGGGAGGGAGGGAGGGAAAATGAAAAAGAAAGAAGGGAAGAGAAAGAAAGAAAAGTTGAAAAGCTCAGGGTAGCATCCGAATATACTCTACTGTGGAAGCTTAAAACAAATGATGGAAAGGAAAAACTGATTAATACTCTTCTAAACCAAAGTCCTTAGGACAAAATTCAAAGACTTTATTCCTTTCAATAATCAAGGCAAAGGCAGAAGAGCAATCATGAATTGCAAGTTAACCTGGAATCTTGATTTTACATTCTCTTATGTTAGAGCGTCCTGCATCCTGAGAAAGCGAATTCTGAACAAGCTCATTTCTGTACCTAAGACAGCACATACTCAAAAAAGAATTGATCTATACATTTCTAGTTTATGTTTTAAAAATTTCTGTATCCAAGGTTTCTGAAAATCATAGAAGTGACTTGCCTTGGGACAATTTCAGCTCTGGTAGATAAACAACTTGGTTCCTCCTTATAAGCATAGATAGCTAGGAGCAAAATTCTTTTAGCTGGGGGTTGGAATTTCTCAAGAGAGAAATCAAAGATTTTTGACTTTCAAAGATTGCTAGTGATCTGAGGCAAAAAAGTTTAGAGCCGTTTTTCATTGACACTAGGACCTGTGATACAATTACACACCTTTCTCTCCTCCCAGCCTTTCCTTATCCAGAGGTTTATGGTAACTAGAAGACTACTAGTTGAAGCTCAAATTCTTTAAAGTGGACACTCACCTTATCAGGAACTAATCTATGATGTCAAACATCTCTAAGATATAAGAACTAAAACCACCACATTTTAGGCCAAATAGAAATTATGTAAGTCTCATTTTCCCCTTTGTGTCATCCAACTGACATAAAGAATATTATTGTCCATTAAGCACTCATCAATGATGGAGCAATGTAATCTCAGCACTTTGGAAGGCCGAGGTGGGAGGATCACTTGAACTCAGGAGTTTGAGACAAGCCTGGGCAACATGGCAAAACCTCGTCTCTATGAAAAACATGAAAATTATCGGCATAGTGGTGTGTGCCTGTGGGTCCAGCTACTCAGGAGGCTGAGGCAAGAGGATCACTTGAGCCCACAGAGGTTGGAGTGAGCCAAAATCATGCCACTGTGCTCCAGCCTGGGCAACAGAGCAAGACCCTGACTCAAAAAAGGAATAAAACAGGAGACCTGCAAGTCACTTTAACACAACATGTTGAAATTTTGAACACCAGGGTGGCAGTATGAATAAGTCTTTTTCAAATTGGACTCATCCAACATCCTAAAATCAGTGTAATCAAAAGAGTAGGCATTTCATTGTCTTCTCAGAGACCAAACCTTGTGCAAAAAGTTAATATATTCATATATATTAAATATGGTATAAACATACTAAGAAATTCAGGTTACATACTGTATTAGTTTATTTTCACACTGCTATGAAAAAGCTACCCAAGACTGGGTAATTCATAAAGAAAACTGGTTTAACTGACTCACAATTTCACATGATTGGGGAAGCCTCAGGAACTTACCATCATGGCAGAAGGCACCTCTTCACAGGGCGGCAGGAGAGAGAATGAGTGCTGAGCAAAGTGGGAAGCCCCTTATAAAACCATCACATCTTGTGAGAACTCACTATCATGAGAACGGCATGGGGGACCCCCCAACCAACCATGATTCAATTATCTTCCCCTTGTCTTGCACTTGACACATGGGGACTATTACAATTCAAGGTGAGATTCAAGTGGGGACACAGTGCCAAACCATATCATCCCACCCTGGCCCCTCCCAAATCTCGTATCCTCACATTTCAAAACCAATCAAGCCTTTCCAACAGTCCCCCAAAGTCTTAGCTCATTCTGGCATTAAACCAAAAGTCCAAGTCCAAAGTCTTATCTGAGACAAGACAAGTCCCTCCTGCCTATGAGCCTGTAAAATCAAAAGCAAGTTAGTTAGTTCCTGGATACCGTGGGGGTGCAGGCATTGGGTAAATATTCAAAATGAGAGAAACTGGCCAAAACACAGGGGCTACAGGCTCCATGCAAGTCCAAAATCCAGTAGGGCAGTCACTAAACCTTAAAGTTCCAATATGATCTCCTTTGGCTCCATGTCTCATATCCAGCGATATGGACAGGAGGAGGGAAACACTGCATAGAAGAGGGCAGTTCCCTGGCAAAGGCCCCATCCTCAAGCCTGGTAACCTATGGCTCTAATTAGGAACAGGCATTCCTGTTTTATGCCCAAATGTTGCCTTTTGGCCCACCATGCCCCCACCTGTCCTGTACCCATATAAATCCCAAACCCCAGGCTCCATGAGCAGAAGAGCAGTAGAGAAGGAGAGAAGAGAAGGAGCGTCTTAACATTGAGAGGAGTTCGGCTGGGTGTGGTCGGACAGAAGATCGGCCGTGGGATGGCCAAACTTCAGGGGAGGATCATCTTCCCTCTTCATCACTCTTCCAGCTTCCCATCCATCCCACTGAGAGCCACCTCAATCGCTCAGTAAAATTCCTGTATTCACCATTCTTCAAATCTATATGACCTGATTCTTCCTGGACACTGGACAAGGACCTGGGTACCAAGAGGGCAGGGCATAAAATGCTGTCACCCTGACTCTCCACTGAGCTGATTTAACAGTTAGCTGTCTGCAGACGACAACTGCTAGAAAAACATTAATTGTAACACACCCCTAGATGCTACCATGGGGCCAGAGCCCAAACGCACCTGCCCTGGCCCCTGCACCTACCTGTCTGCATGATCCCTCTCCTATAAGGTATTTGAGCATGCAGTGGCTGAGCAAACAAGCCACACCCCTGTTGCAAGTCCTGTGAGGGGGTCAGAGAACTTTCCTGTTTCACCAGGTCATGCTGATGCAAGAGGTGGGTTCCCATAGCCTTGGGCAGCTCCACCCCTGTGGCTTTGCAGAATACAGCTTCTCTCCTGGCTGCTTTCATGGGATGGTGTTGAGTGTCTGCAACTTTTTCAGTCACATGGTGCATGCTGTCAGTTGAGCTACCATTCTGGGGTCTGGAGGACAGTGGCCCTCTTCTCACAGCTCCACTAGGCAGTGCTCCAGTGGGGACTCTGTGTTGGCTGGGCTCCAACCCCACATTTTTCTTCTGCACTGCCCTAGCAGAGGTTCTCAATGAAGGTTACACCCCTGCAGCAAACTTCTGCCTGGACATCCAGGCATTTCCATACATCCTCTGAAATCTAGGAGGAGGTTCCCAAACCTCAATTCTTGTCTTCTGTGGACCTGCAGGACCAACACCATGTGGAAGCTGCGAAGGCTTAGGGCTTGCACCCTCTGAAGCAATGGTCTGAACTGTATCTTGGCCCCTTTTAGCCATGACTGGAGTGGCTGGGATACAGGGTACCATGTCCTGAGGCTGCACAGAGCAGGCCAGAAACCCATTTTTCCCTCTTAGACCTCAGGCCTGTGATGGGAGTGGCCACCATAAAGTTATCTGACATGCCCTGGAGACAGTTTCCCCATTGGCTTTGTGATTAACATTTGGCTCCTTGCTACTTATGCAAATGTCTGCAGCTGGCTTGAATTTCTCCCCAGAAAATGAGTTTTTCTTTTCTATCACATAGGCCAAAAATTTTCCGAACTTTTATTCTCTGCTTCCTCTTGAATGCTTTGCTGCTTAGAAATTTTTTTCTGCCAGACATCCTAAATCATCTCTCTCAAGTTCAAAGTTCAACAGATCTCTAGGGGAGGGATAAAATGCTGCTAGTCTCCTTGCTAAAGCACAGCAAGAACCACTTTTATTTCAGTTCCCAACAAGTTCCTCATCTCCATCTGAGACCACCTCAGCCTGGACTTTATTGTCCATATCACTATCAGCATTTTGGTCAAAGCCATATAAGAAGTCTCTAGGAAGTTCCAAGCTTTCCCACATTTTACTTTCTTCTTCTGCACCCTCCAAACTGTTCCAACCTCTGGCTGTTACCGAGTTCCAAAGTCCCTTCCACATTTTTGGGTATCCTTAAAGCAGACCCCACTGTCTGTGTTACCAATTCACTGTATTAGCCAATTCCCACACTTCTATGAAGAAATAACCAAGACTGGGTAATTTATAAAGCGAAGTGGTTTAATTGACTCACACTTCCACATGGCTGGGGAGGCCTCAGGAAACTTATAATCATGGCAGTAGGCACCTCTTCACAGGGTGGCAGGAGAGAGAATGAGTGCTGAGCAAAGTGGGAAGCCCCTTACAAAATCATCACATCTTGTGAGAATTCACTCACTATCACAAGAATAACATAGGGGAACCCCCCCACCCCGCCCCTCCACCCCATGATTCAATTATCTCCACCTGCTCCTGCTGTTAACATGTGGGGATTATAACAATTCAAGGTGAGATTCAGGCAGCAACACAGAGCCAAACCACATCACATACCAATTTTACAACAAAATTACTGTTAACTTTTTAAAGGTGTAACAATAGCCTTCTTATCTTTTAAAGACACATATTGATGCTGGGCCTAGTAGCTCATGCCTGTGATTCCAGCACTTGGAAGGTCAAGCAGATCACTTGAGCCCAGGAGTTCAAGACCAGCCTGGGCAACATGATGAAACCCTGTCTCCACAGAAAATACAAAAAAAAAAAAAAAAAAAAAATAGCTGGATGTGGTGGCATGCCTCTAGGCCCAGCTTCTCAAGAGGCTGAGGTGGGATGCTCATTTGAGCCTGGGAGATCGAGGCTGTAGTGAACCGAGATCGCATCCCTGCACTCCAGCCTGGGGAACAGAGCAAGACCCTGTCTCAAAGAAAATAAAGATACATATTGAAATGTTTATGGATGAAATGATAAAATGATATCTGGGATTTACTTTAAAATAATCCAGGGAAGGAGTAGGAGGAGTAGGGGATAGTGATCAAAGAAGATTGGCCATATATCCGTATATCGAGAATTGTTGAAGTGGGACAATGGGTTTATTATATTCTTTCCTCTACTTCTGTGTGTGTTTGAAAATGTCCACAATGAAAAGTTTAAATAATAGTGTTGTAAATTCATGAATGATTAGGTTTTGCTTTAATATATGAATCTTTCCATAAACCCATTAAATTATTTAAAAATGGATTTCCATTCTCTTCATTGATCCTCCAAATCTATAGGTAAATGAATTTCCTCATCAAAATGTATTTACAACTTGCTTAACATTCATTTATTGAATGCATTCATTCACACAGACTTGGAAGTATTTATACTTTTAAAATCAGAATATATACAGTTTTCTATCTAGAAAGTATATGTAAGAAAACAGATTCTAATGAAGCAGGCACTGCTGCATTGTGGGAGAGACTAACAGGTGAAGTCAGGACACCTGGGGGTTCTAGCTCCAGCTCTACCACTAACAAGCTAGGAGACGTGGAGCAACCAATCAAGTCCTCTGGGCTTCAGTTTCATCTATTAAATTACAGTAATGTTAGCTGCTCTATCTGCAGCATAGGGTGTTTGGGGATTCATATAGGTAGTAAACATAACAGCTTTAATGGTTAAAAAAACAAAGTTGCTCTTTCTAGCAAGCCTTCATTAAAATGCACCACCAGATTAGAATCTGAGGCAGTGTCAACATAGAGTTGGGAACAAAGAAATCCATCATCTAGCCAATTGTTTTGCTATGTGACACCAAACAACCAGCTTGGCTGAATTTCTCACTGACTTGTCCAAAGGGAGCAGATGTTTCAGTCCTATTGTTGCAGTCCTTGGAAGACAGACCTTTGCCACACATGCAGTCAGGTACGGGGCTGAGCATCAGGCATTATACTGGCTTGTTCTGCAGGAGTCAAGCTGAGTGCTGATGAGGCTAAGGGGAGGGGACAGTTGGGTGGATAGGGTCAGCACAAAGACAATCAGTACCCTTAGGACCTTGTTAGAGACATTAAAAGACAACAGCAGGAACCTGCACCAACAGCAAGCAGGAGAAGCCCCTTCTCTACCAGGGTCCTATATAGGTTGGTGCAGAAGAAAAGGCAAAACCACAATTACTTTTGCACCAACCTAATACATCTTGCTAAAGCTCTAGATTGTTTTAGAAGTTGGCAACTTTCTGAAATATATATCCTCAAAGCCTCTTTCCTTTGTTCTGTGTTTCTTTCATCTCCATTTGTAATGCATTTAGCCCATTTTTGGCAGGAAGGCCTCCCTGGTGTGTGCTGGGGAGAACTATCCAAAGAGCTGAAACTCTGCAAGTTTTGGTTCTACATAGAGAGGGTAAGGCACTTGGAACCAAAAGATATGGGGAAATTCAGCCCAATAATGTTTTAATGTTTTTCATTCCTTGAAGATGACAATATGTCTTTTTTTTTTTTATGGAGTTTCGTTCTTGTTGCCCAGGCTGGAGTGCAATGGCACAGTCTCTGGCTCACTGCAACCTCTGCCTCCCGGGTTCAGGTGATTCTCCTGCTTCAGCCTCCCGAGTAGCTGGGATTACAGGCATGTGTCACCACACCTGGCTATTCTCAGTAGAGACGAGGTTTCTTCATGTTGGTCAGGGTGCTCTCAAACTCCCAACCTCAGGTGATACGCCCGCCTTGGCCTCCCAAAGTGCTGGGATTACAGGCGTGAGCCACGGCGCCTGGCTGACAATAATGTCTTTAATTTATTAGAATACTTGCATCATTTCTTTATGAAACTTTCACAGTTGCACAAACAGACATTCTTCTTTCTCTGCCATAGAATGAAGGTAATGTTCCATTGGAAATAAGACAAAACTCTTTCCCCTTCTTTTCTCTTCGAGCCTCAACAAGGAGCTTGTATTAACGAATGCCTGCCTCTATAATGTAGTGCAATCTTGCATAAATCACAATGTCTCAGAGCAACTTTCTTCCTAATCAGCAAGATAAGTGGGTTTGGTGAGCTTCTCCTATCATCTCCGTGATATTCTGAAGTTCTCATTCTCTGGTCCTTACCAGAATGCTTAGAAAAGGGAAGTTTTTATATAATCTTGAACTCCTGAGCTTAAGTGATCCTTCCACCTCAACTTCCTGAGATACTGGGACTACAGGTGGGCCACCATGCCTGACTAATTTTGTAATTTCTTATAGACACAGGGTCTGCTATGTTTTCTAAGCTCGTCTTGAACTCCTGGTCTCAAGCGATACTCCTGCCTCAACCTCCCAAAGTGCTGGTATTACAGGCGTGACCCATTGTACCCAGCAAATAATTTTTCTTATAATTATTTTTATTCAAAAATCTTCCTAACATGCATTATAATCCTTCTGATGAATTCAAATTCCAAACTATAACACTAGCAAATTAAATCTAACAGACTATTAAAAGAATCAGGCCAGGCATGGTGGCTCACACCTATAATCCCAGCACTGTGGGAAACTGAGGTGGGAGGATCACTTCAGCCTAGGAGTTCAAGACCAGCATAGGCAACATAGTGAGACCTCATCTCTACAAAAATAAATAAAAAATAAAAAAACAACTGAGCATGGTGGCAGGTGCCTATGGTCGCAGCTACTTGGAAGGCTGAGATGGAAGAATTGCTTGAGACAGGGAGGTTGAGGTTGCAGTGAAAATGAGTGTGCCACTGCATTCTAGCCTAGGCAACAGAGCAAGACCTTGCCTCAAAAAAAAAAAAAAAAAAAAAGAGATCATATATCAAATCAAAGAATTTATTCTGGAAATGCGAGGAAGGTTTGATATTAGTAAGCACATAAATATAATTTGGTATTGGCCAGGCGCAGTGGCTCACACCTATAATCCCAGCACTTTGGGAGGCCTAGGCGGGCAGATCACTTGAGTTTAGGAGTTTAAGACCAGCCTCGGCAACATGATGAAACCCCATCTCTACCAAAAATACAAAAAATTAGCTGGGTGTGATGTCATGCACCTGTAGTCACAGCTACTCAGGAGGCTGAGGTGGGAGAATCACTTGAGCCCAGGAGGCAGAGGTTGCAGTAAGCTGAGATTGCGCCACCACACTCCAACCTGGGTGACAGAGTGATATATATATATATGCATATATTTAAAATTGGTATCAGTAAGACTAAAGAGAAAGAATCTATAATTATCTTAGTTTATGATAGACAATTGATGAAATTCACATATTTTTTCTTATTCCTAAACTAGCACTATAAAGAATTTTTATTAATATGGTCTTAAAATTTGTCTTAAACCAATTGCCAACCTCATTTCTTTTTTTCTTTCTTTTTTTTTTTTTTTTTTTTGAGACAGGATCTCACTCTGTAGTCCAGGCTGGAATGCAGTGCTGCAATCTCAGCTCACTGCAGCCTCGACCTCCCAGGCCCAAGCAATCCTCTGGCCTTAGCTCCTCATGTAGATGGGATTACAGGCACGTGCCACTATGCCTGGCTAATTTTGTATTTTTTGTAAAGACGAGGTCTTGCCATGTTGTCCAGGCTAGTCTCAAACTCCTGAGTTCATGTGATCCACCCACTTTGGCCTCCCAAAGTGCTGGGATTACAGGCATGAGCCACTGCACCAGGCTGCCAACTTCAATCTTTAATAATGGAATTCACAAAAACTATTCATGTGTCTGTCCATGGTTCTTGAACCTCCTAAAACTGTATACAACACTTTGTATGTCTGTCTTTCTAGAATTCGCATTAATCAAATACTCAAAGGGATAGAACATACCAAAAATTCTGTAGAGGTGTTACCATTAATATCAGGAAGAGGGAAAGGAGGCTTGCTATTCGCTATTACCACTATTACTTAATAATATTCTGGAATTCCTGGCTAATACAATAAGGCAAGAAACAGAACCAAGAAGCACAACTATTAGACATTAAAAAGATTGAATTATTATTATTTGTGGATAATGTGATTATAGTAAGTTCTTTAGATTGCAAGGCATAGAAGCATGCTTAAGTTACATTAGTTTTACTTATCAGTTTATTATGAAGATACGTGGGAAGTCAAGGGGAGAGGAATCAGCTCCACTGAATGGTATGTTGCCTGGGACAAGGGAATATGTCTAATCATCTGAAGGCAGGTGTCCCTTGTTCTTCACTCCTGTACTACACCATGAAGGTGATTGATCTTCTATTTCTGCTATAATTAACTAATTGGTAGAATCTATATGTCTCTTCTTTGTAAACAAACTTGCTTTTTCCTGCTCATATGACCAAACCGAAGTCATCCTGACTCCAGGGCCAACGCTCCTTTTAGTTTAAGGGAAATGAGAAGAAAAAATTCTCATTCTTGCTGTTGTTCAGGAATATCCACAACATCGTTCAGGATCACAATACTTAAACCAATTTCTGGAATGTGCTGTAATACTGAACACAGCCATCGCTAAATCTAATCCATGTGTATTTATTCTCTTTAGTGTTTCATTGGGAAACTCCAACTATCCATTGGCTTTCATCCGGGGAAGGATAGCAGTTTCATTAACGAAGTCAAACTTAGGATATGACAGCTTCTCGTGGTAACTTACTTGGTTTTTAGGCTCACCCAAGTCTGTTCCCATACATACTAAGTAATAATAATCATGATAATGATAGTAATAGCTATTACTATTCTTTGAAATGGGGGCTGGGCAAGGTGACTCACACTTGTAACCCCAGCACTTTTGGAGGCCAGGGTGGGAAGACCACTTGAGACCAGGAGTTTAAGACCAGCCTGGGTAACAGAGTGACACCTTGTCTCTACAAAAAATAAAAAATGTAGCCGGGCGTAGTGATGCATACCTATAGTCCCAGCTACTTGGGAGGCTGATGTAGGAGGATCACTTGAACCTTGGAGTTGGAGGCTGCAGTGAGCTAGGATGGCATCACTGCACTCTAGACTGAGCAACAAAGTGAGACACTGCCTCAAAAAATAATAGTAGTAATTAAGAAATAAGAAATAGCTAAATGGTTAAAAGTATGACCTCTGGAACCAGAATGGATTCGAATCCCAGCTTCATCACTTGCTAGCTATGTAATATTGGGCAAGATATGCAACCTCTCTGTGCCTCGATTTCCTTGTTTACAAAATGAGAATGATAGAGTTGTTTTGGGGATTAAATGAGTCATTGCCTATAAAGCACTTAGATTACCCAGTTAATACCATATAAATTGTTTGTTAAATAAATAGCTAATGTTTATTGAGCACTTACAATATGCCTGACACTATGCTAAGTATTTTGCGTGCATTTTTTAATTTAAATCCCATAATCACCCTATAATGATGACTCTCACAATATAATAGGGTGTTTAAAAGGGACTCTTTCTGTCTAAGTTTCAGCTGAGAAGAAAATAATACTAGCTAGAATTTCCACATTCCAAAGTGAGATGCTAACTGACTTCTGCTAGAGTTGCAAAGGAGGTGATTAAGAACCAGCTTGAGCCTGAGGTTAAAATACCCAGGAAGGGGGGTATTTTGGGGAAAGGGC
Source organism: Mandrillus leucophaeus (assembly GCF_000951045.1). Lineage (NCBI taxonomy): Eukaryota > Metazoa > Chordata > Mammalia > Primates > Cercopithecidae > Mandrillus > Mandrillus leucophaeus. The sequence goes on along the minus strand of NW_012101665.1, from coordinate 4,623,020 downwards.
ATAGTAAATGAAAAGAGGAGAGTAGTTCCCTGACTACAAATCAAGTGAGAGGGGCATTAAGGAGAGACTTAGAAAGCTCACCCTGTGTCTCCTGGAGTTCGGGGACTCAAGGGTCTAGTATCTTGTGCATGCCATTTGATTCTGCAGAATCTAAAGAACTGGGACTTCCAACCTGTGGATACAGCCATGACAGCTGCTTTCATAGGAGCAAGTTGACCTGCCAGAGATGGCAGGGCAGAAGTATGTGATTTTCCTGGACAGGATACTCACAAGGGATAGGGCAGACCTGGGAGTCATTTTACAAGGGACCTGACATTAGTGTCATGGGACCTTAATCAGAAAATAGTGGGTGGGAGGTCACTGAAGCTTGTAAGTGACCAGCCCCAAGAGAGCCATTCCTGTGTTGGGAGTGCTGCTAGTATGTTCCCAAGTAGGGGTCTCCAAAGAGCCAACGGAAGCATCCCATGAAAGAAAGAGTCAACTTGATCATCTGTCAGCCCCAGAGAACTCCAGCCACAGCGTCAGTCAACAAAAATCACTGATGGAGCACGGTGGCTTGTGCCTGTAGTCCCACCTACTCTGGAGGCTAAGACAAGAAGATCACTTGCGGACAAGAGTTTGAGAACAGATTGGGCGACATAGCAAGAACATAGCAAGAGATTTTCCTCATCTCTAAAAATAAATAAATGATAGCCAGGAGCAGTGTCACTTGCCTGTAATCCTAGCTACTCAGGAGGCTGAGGTGTGAGGATGGCTTCAGCCCAGGAGGTCAAGGCCGCAGTGAGCTATGATCATGCTGCTGCTGCTCTCCAGCCTGGGCAACAGAAAGAGACACAGTCTCTAAAAAAATGAAACAAAAATCCCAGAGGGGTCGGCTGCTCTGGTTGGGGGTTGGGGTGGGAAAGTGGGGGTTTAGGATTAGGGAAAACATAGGTTGGAAAGAGAGGAAGATAACCAGAGCCCAGCCCTTTTCTCTTTGCAGATTTATATAATCAATCAGTGCTGACCTCAGGGAAAGAGAAAATGAAGCTCAAGTTGAGATTTTTGCATAGGACTAGGCATTTCAATTACTGAAATGGGACTGTTTTGCAATTACATGTGATAGAGATAGTTACTTCACTCCAGTAACTGAAGTAGTCCTAGGACTACCTTAGATTTCATCCCAGGGACAGAAAAAGGGCTAACCCTACCGAGTAGGGGAAAGAAAGCTATTTCTTACTTGTAACCCATGAAATCTGATCCTTTAAACAAGATGGTGGTGGTAGTAATGATAACAATAACAACCCCTAACATTTACGGAGCTTACTACATGCCAGTTCAGGTTTAAAGCATATAACATATCTTTGCTCATTTAATTTTCACAACAATCCTAGCAGGTAAACCTATGGAGTTTTGTAAGACCCATCTGCAAAAAAGAAAACTGATGCTTAGAGGAACCAAGTACCTGCCCATGGTAATACAGCTCAGAAGTGGCAGATCTAGAATCCATTTGATGTTAGCACACTCAAAAGTGACCCCTGGCAGATCACCTTCTGCCCCAAGCAACTTGTGAGCACAATAGCAAATCAGAAGCTGTCTCATATGGATATAGGAGCAATTGAAAAGGGGCATCCACTTGCTCCAAAACCCCCATGATTATCCTCATATCCCAGACTTCCTGTGGGCTCCACACAGCACCCTGATCTACAGGGACCGCTCTAACTCATGAGACCAGCGGAAAGTGTTCCTGAGTAGGTCTATTTTTGGAAAGACTAAGGGAAGATTCATGACATACTGCTGTGGTTTTATAGCAGCCTTCCTGAAAGGTATCTAGCCTTTCCTTTCCTTGAGAGTGCCTTGGATTTTTTAATTAACTTAACTCTGAGACTTGCCTGAGGGCCTGGTACTCCTTGCTCTGTTGAGTTTGAATTGGGTACAGAATCCTGTTTGTCAGGTCTGAGGTTTTTCTTCTGATACAATCAAACAATCCTTAGCCTTACCTGACAGTCTTGTTTCCGTGCTCCTTATAATTGATAAGCCAAACCGTAGGGTCCTGAGCCAATCCCATGCCCACTTGGCTCCTAGTGCTTCACAGCTGCAGCCCCCCAGGGTGGCATATCCCATGTGGCTTCAGTCTTACAATAACCACTACCTGGACCCTCCTGTCAAAGCTCCCCTCATCCCCACTGTAGTCAGTAAACTGATTTTTGTTTCAAGTCCTTGAGGTGAGACACGAGAGGATGAGTGAGGATAAACTGGGCGTTAAGAGTTAAGGTAAGGTCCAGAGTTTGAAAGATAACAAAAATCAGCTGAGCATTTCAATGGCTTGAGCTTGAGATTTCCAAAGGTAGTATGAATGTCAAGATTTTCTTACTATAAAAATGAATGTCTCCTAATGACTTAGACCTTTATTATTATACCTGAAGGATTAGTGATAAAATCATATACAGTTAGGAAGACAGACATTAAAAATAGGTAAAAATAAAATACTAATAAAAATAGCCAGTTGGGTGTGGTGGTTCACACCTGTAATCTCAGCACTTTGGGAGGCCAAGGTGGGCGGATCACTTGAGGCTAAGAGTTTGAGACCAGCCTGGCCAACATGGCAAAACCCCATCTCCACTAAAAATACAAAAATTAATCTGATGTGGTGGTACATGCCTGTAATCCCAGCTACTCAGGAGACTGAGCCATGAGAATTGCTTGAACCCCGGAGGCAGAGGTGCAGTGAGCCAAGATCATGCCTGCATTCTAGCCTGGGAAACACAGTGAGACTCTGCCTTAAAAAAAAAAAAAAAGAAAAAAAAAGCCACACAGTATATATTAAGACATTATGAATAATTTGGTAATGGTGTATGAAGAGATAGAGATAAATAAAAAAGAATATAGAGACTTCAGAAATATTCTTGAATAGGAATATTTTGTCTAAGATAAAGGCTAATTCCAATTCAGAAGGAAAATAAATGGTGTTGGGACACTTGGCCAGCCATATGGGAAAAAAAAATCAAGTTTCAATTCCTACTGCACTCCTAATTAAACAATAAAATCCAGATAGCTCAAAGATTTAAATATGAAATGTAAAACCGTAAAAGTATTAGAAGAAAACATGGAAGATTTTTTTGTTTCTTTATAGTTTCAAATTAAGAGAGGCCTTTTTTTTTTTTTTCTTCTTGAGACAGAGTCTTGCTCTGTCACCCAGTCTGGCATGTGGTGGCACAATCACAGCACACTGCAGCCTCGACCTCCCTGGCTCAAGTGATCCTCTCAAAGTGCTATGATTACAGGCATGAGCCACTGTGCCCAACCAAGGCCTTTCTAAGCATGGGACAAAAGACATAAGAAAAAAAATACATTTGACTATGTAAAATAACATTTCTACATGAAAAATTACCATAAACAAAGTTGAAAAGCAAAGACAAACTCAGAAAAAAATATTAGCAGGTATGATAGAAAAGGAGCTAATTTCCAAGAGTGCTTAGGAAGGAAAGACAAAAACAGAGACAGAAAGGCAACCAAAAAAGCAAGAAAGGAAGAAGATCAGGGAGGGAGAAAGGAAGAAACAAGGAAAGAGGAAAAGACTTGGCAAGACTTGAAACAACTGTTCACAGAGAAACACATATTTGTGTAAACACAACAATATACTCATCTTCAGTTGTAATTAAAGAAACGCAAAATTTTAAAGAATACGTCATTTTTAACCCATCAGAAAACTTTGTAGTCCATAATACTAGTACAGATATGGGGAAATAATCACTCTCTTACAGTGTGAGAAAATACATTAGCACAGTCTCTGTGAGGAACAATTTGTTAACGTTCAAAAATTTTATACACTTAAGTTAAATACAAGCCAGCCATAGTGGCTTGTGCCTGTAATCCCAGTACTTTGGGAGGCCGAGGTGGGCAGATCACTTGAGCTCAGGAGTTGGAGACTAACCTGGACAACATGATGAAACCCTGTCTCTACTAAAAATACAAAAATTAGCCAGGCATAGTGGTACGCACCTGTAATCCCAGCTACTTGGGAAGCTGAGGCAGAAGCGTCACTTGAACCTGGGATGCAGAGGTTGCAGTGAGCCAAGATCATTCCACTGCACTGCAGCCTGGGTGACAGAGTGAAACTCTGTCTCAAGAAAAAATAAAAATAAAAAGGAAAAAACAGTTAACTCCAAATGTCCTTTGACGTACAACTGTTTCTAAAAATTTATGTTAAGATTCATAAAAACCAAATGAATAGTGATATTCATTACAGCATTTTTAGTAATAAACTACTTGAAACACCTACATTTCTATCACTAAGGACATACTTTAATAAATTATGGTACAGGCCAGTCACGGTGGCTCACACCTATAATCCCAACACTTTGGGAGGCCAAGGCAGGTGGATCACATGAGGTCAGAAGTTTGAGACCAGCCTGGTCAATATGGTGAAACCTGGTCTCTACTAAAAATTTAAAAAATTAGCTGGGCATGGTGGTGGATGCCTGTAATCCCAGCTACCTGGGAGGCTGAGGCAGGATAATTGCTTGAACCCAGGAGGCAGAGGCTGTAATGAGCTGAGATCACGTCATTGCATTACAGCCTGGGCAACAAGAGCAAAACTCCATCACAAAAACAAACAAACAAACAAACAAAAAACCATGGTACATTTATCCAATGGAATACTATACAAATGTTTAAAAGACTGAATTCCAGCATTATGAATTGATATAGCATTGCCTCCACAATATATTGTTAAGTAAAAAAGTATAATCTCAACTACTTGGGAGGCTGAGGCAGAAGAATGGGGTGAACCCGGGAGGCGGAGCTTGCAGGGAGCTGAGATGGTGCCACTGCATTCCAGCCTGGGCGGCAGAGCGAGACTCCGTTTCAAAACAAAAAAAAGTATAATCTGTTGAACAATGTGAAGAGTATGCTCTAATTTGAGCTTATAGAAAAGAAAGCGGGCCATTTCTACACATACATCTTTGTATATGCATATATTTTAAAAACAAAAAAACAAAAAAAAAACTTCAAGGTCATTTTGGAAGTGGAGATAGTATAAACCACCCAAAGAGAAAAACACTTTAATCCTTTATGTAATGGCAACAACATCGACTGAATCATCAACAAATTGTGATTAAGCATGTCCTTGATTGATTATTTTTTATCTAGCTCTTATATTGAAAGTTTTATTTTTAAAAAATACTTTTTTTTCCCCCAAGATGAGGTCTCACTCTGTTGCCCAGGCTCGAGTGCAGTGGTGCAATCATAGCTCACTGCAGCCTTGAACTCCTAGACTCAGACGATCCTCCTGCCTCAGCCACCCCAATAGCTGGGACTACAGGCATGCACCACCAGCCTGGCTAATTATATTCTATTTTATTTTTTGGAGAGACAGGGTCTCACTTCGTTGCCCAGGCTGGTCTTAAACTCCTGTTTTCAAGCAATCCTCCTGGCTTGGCCTCCCAAAGTGCTGGGATTATACGTGTGAACCACTGCACCTGGCCAAAAATATAAATTTTAAATATAAACATGCTTTCTCTGGTTTCCTTTTTTCTTTTAAAAACAAAATATTTTTTTAAATTTCTTTCATTACATAGTAAGTTCCAGTTAATCATGGTTTACTACGTATGTTTGCTCAAGCAGTTAGAAGGACCACGAAAGGCAGGATGGAATTACCTCTGTAGATAAACAGAAAATCTCCCAGCAGCCTCTAGGGCATCCTTGCTTTTTGCAATTTTTCTTTCTTTCTTTCTTTCTTTTTTTTTGAGATGGAGTTTCGCTCTTGTTACCCAGTCTGGAGTAAAATGGCACCATCTTGGCTCACTACAACCTCCCCCTCACGGGTTCAAACGATTCTCCTGCCTCAGCCTCCCGAGCAGCTGGGATTACAGGCATGTGCCACCACGCCCTGCTAATTCTGTATTTTTAGTAGAGATGGGTTTTCTCCATGTTGGTCAGGCTGGTCTTGAACTCCCAACCTCAGGTGATCCACCCACCTTGGCCTCCCAAAGTGCTGGGATTACAGGCGTGAGACACTGTGCCTGGCCTTGCAGTTTTTCATCAAGAGCAGAGGACAATGATGAAAGGCAGGGGTCTCTACTCCAGGACCTTCTGCAAACAGGCCAAGGAGAGTTATCAGGGAACTAGGGTTGGCAACATTGAATATGGAAGCCATGGTGGCCTTGATGATCTAAAATACTCTAATCTACAGTTTCTGCAAAAAAAGGCTTAACTTAATAAAATACTTAATAACGTTTAATTATTATTTTATTAATGCCTTAATAAAAGTATTTAGAAAGTAGGGTAAGTTCTCACTTCCATAAATAAGTATTGCCCACGTCAAATTTGAGTCATTTTCCTGGAGTTTGTCTCAGACCCTGTTACGACTGGCAAGTAGAAAATGAGAATATGCTAATCTTCAGACATGTTCATTTGATAGTTTTCATCACGATACATTTAGCAGCCATAGAAATAAGAGGAAAATATTTAAGTTGGTTCTCCACAAACCTTAATTTTCCATCTGCAACTTAATAGCTAACTAAATATTATAAATACTTAATGAAATGGTCTTGGTCTTAGGCAGTGATTCTTCATTGGGGGAGATTTTTACCCCCAGGAGACGTTTGGCAATATCTAGAGACATTTTTGGTTGTCACAACCAGGGAACTGTTTCTGGCATCTAGTGGGTAGAGACCAGGAAGGCTGCCAAACATCCTATGATGCACAGCACAACCCTCCACAACAAAGAATTACCCAGTATAAAATGCTACAGGCCAAGGATGGTATGCCATGGCCTTTTTTGTTCCTGGTGTAATAGGTGAAGTATCCCTGCTTGAACTCAAGCTCAGGAGAAAATCCAGCCTTCTTTTGAGTTAAAGTCATCAATTCATTGTTTATGAACTTAATACAGTTCTAAGAACCATCAACTAGCTCCTGAAGAACATCTTAGGATTTACTGCCTTTCTCTTTTTCTCTCTCTCCCACTTTCAGACTGAATTACATATTCTTCCAAGAGGCTCCCAAAATACCGTAGGCATTCTTCTACTACATTCTATATGACAGCTAAGACTTCCATCCTTTACTATGTGCCAGGCAGTGTAGCAGGTGCTTTATATGCATTGCTCTTTTTTTACTTTTTAATTTTTTGGGTACATAGTAGGTGTAGCACTGGTCTTTGTAAGCTCCATGGCCACCTTCCTCGAGACGTGTTGCTTTCCTCCCTGACTCTAGAGTATACTTGTGCTTTACAGTACTATGCCTTCCTTATCACACCACCCTTGCTCTCTGATGCTCACATTAGACTCCCCTCCTACAACCAGGTCTTATTCATTTCTCTATCTTCAGAGCATCTCATACAGAGCCTTGTGCATAGTAAGATAAATGATGAATGAACAAATGGATAATTGGCTATATAGATATATGCTGTCAAATTTGGAATCTTGTTACATTTGTAATACCCCCATATAGATTCTCTGCCATATAAAGGAGACAATCTATTTCAGTTTTTCTCTATGCAAAAGAAAAAAGGATTGAGAAGTAGTATAGTATCTGGAGGCTTCTATAAAAGTATTCAGCTAAAAATACAGGTTCTTATCTTGACTGTGTTTCAGTGTCTTAATTCAATTCCCACTGACCTAAGAAAAGCAACATTATTCAAGAAGCATTCTATTGGAAATGTTTCCTAGGAACAGTTTATTTGGTTGATCTTTCAAATACTTTGTCACATGTAATAATATCTGAAGTAAGTGTTAAAATGGTTTTACAGTTTCTGTGTAGGGTGTTCTGTTGACTGGTGTCATCTGTCTGCAGCTTTTTCACAGTGAATGTGTAACCCTATTATGTCTATTCAGAGAAAGCTACATAATCACCACTTGGCTTGACCATGGGGTAGCTCTTTGGCACATGGAAAAGACGTACAAGTATAAGGCCACACTTCAAGGCTTATCTTTTCTTATTTAGGGAGCAGTGAACACAGACCTTTCCGTTTTTGCTTTTCCAGGTTAATTACTCTTTTTCATGATGAATGCACATTTATTTATTCATGAACATTGGGAAAAATGCAAATACATCAGAATGGTTCCATAATTTTAAAAGTCTACAGCTCCCATTCTTCACTACCAGTTTCTCTTCTCAGAGGTAAACACTTTTTAAAATATTCCTACTTTAAATTTGGGGGTGAGTAATTCACATGGTGTAAACATCAAAAGCTCTGAAAAGGTGAAGTTTCCCTCCCATTTCTCATTGCTCCAAAGCAGGAAATCATTGTGATTAGTTTTGCTTGTTTTTCCAGAATGAACACAAAGTTTTACAACATTTGGAAAGGACACTGTTCCTCAGAGTCCACCCTCTAAGCTAAACATTTGTGACATAAAGTCAGTAGAAAATATACTAACATTTTCCCCCTTTCTAGATGTATTTCTAGAACCAGAGAAAGGAAAGGCACACAGGGGAGTAACAGTCTCATTAAAAGTTTGAATCAACCAAATAAATTTGTTTTCTTCAGAGAACAGTTTACTGTTTTGATTTGTTGGCTTGTAAGAGAGATGGAAGAGGAAGTTGCCCAAAACTTGGGTAACTTTTTTCTAACATACATATAGGAACATGCCTAACACTTTAGATCTGGCTTCTGGTTATACTGAGCAAAAGTAGTGCTTTGGCTTCAGTTCCCATGTTTCTTATAAATCTGAACCACAAACATCTCTGTGTGATGCAACTGTCCTAAGCAAAGGCCAGTGGTTTTCCAGGAAATGTCTTCAGTGTTGTATGTGTTCAAGAAGTGTGTTCTCATCCCTTTCCTGACATAAAATCGTGCTACTTCTCCATGTGAGAAACACACTTGCTAGTGTGGACATTTAAGTCGCCCTATTAAATACGCTCTCCTAAATCTATCGGAGGGGACTTTAAACTTTAGCTTCATTCAGAATATGTGTCCGAGGTTTAGCATGGCTGGCAACACCTTTGTTTTCAGACTTGCCTGTTGTTATTTTGCTTTGCCTTCGTTTTTCCTCCACATTTGTGCTGAAAGGAAAAAGAAATTGCCCAATAAATACAGCACTGAAGGAAACAATATGTACATGATATGAACTGTCCAGATTCTTCTCCTAACAATACCTTCTATTTAATCAGAATCTGAAAATCTCAAAGTACTTTGAAGGCTTCCAAAACATTTTCTTCCTATTTTAAATCTCATTAACTAGCTATTATATCCTCACAGTGCCCATATAACGAAAGTGGAGAGAACAGGGTATTACTACCTGTCTATGCATGAGGCCACAGAAATAGCCTAAGTGCTCAAGGACACACAACAAGCCAGAGATAAAATCTAGGCAAGAATTCTGGGCCCCCGCATCATTATTAGCTCTGCCGAGCATACTGTGTTTATGGCATTCTTTCCTTTGCCTTTAACTAAAAAGTCCCCTGCCTACAACAGCACACTGTCCGTTTTGTCCATTGTAAACCAACGTGCAGAGAGGATGAGTGGTCTCCCAGGTCACCTGGACCAAATACAGGAGCCAAAAATAGCACATGCAATTGGCAGGCCCTGATCCTTCACTCAGCTCCTTTAACCTCATGTTTGGGGTTGCAATATTAGAAGATATTAGAAGTTCGTGTGTCTCCTGAGTGAAGGCTTTCCTTCAGCTGTGGCCAACCATGAGCCTATTGCTAGTGCTATCTAAACCAGTTCTCTAGTCTGGCCATCTACAAAGGGCAGGAGGTGGAATCCAGGGCTACTTGGGAAAAATCAGGATAATTCAGAGTAAGGTGTTGTGTGTCTGGAAAATAGAAATAGGTCAGGGGAGGCCTGGAAAGTTGTGAGGCCTTGGAAAGTTTCCTCACTTTCACATTTCCTTTGCTTATGGGCGCACGGCCTTAACAAGGTCCACGCTCGCAGTCACTCATGTCCCTGCATGTCCAGGTGAGGGGAGCACATTGAATGAACCAAAACGCTTAGACATCTACTCCTCAGACCTTTCAAAGTTAAAACTCATTAAAATCAAATAGATGGAGAGAAAATCCTCATAGTGTTAGGAGCGTTTCCATTACAGAACAGATCCCTGGAGCAGTGAATGTTTCAGTTTATCTCCCTTTTATTTCAAGGCATGTTTGAGCTCCAGAGACTTTGAAAAGTTTCTCACCAATGGTTTCTCACATACATAAGAGTTTCTTTAATTGAGGAGGAGCAAAAAAGTTGAAAAGAGAGTGAAAGAACAGGATTACAACATTAATTAGAACACAAATGGATGCCATTTTCTATTCAAATTCAGGGACTGTCACATAAAATAAGCACCAAGTTTTGTTGGTTATAGTAAACTATTTTTATTATAGAAGTAACAGTTTTTCTAATTATAGAAAAATTAGACATTTCATGTTAACAAAATAGAAAATTCACTCATAATCATATCACCAGAAGTAATTACTGTATAATTTATGTGTGTATACATACATTCATTTAAAATAGAGATCATATGATGAATACCATTTAGCAAACTACTTTTATTATTACTAAATGGCATAAATATCTTTTATCGGAATAAATATCTACATCATTTATTTTATTTTTTGAGACAGAGTCTGCCTTTGTCGCCCAGGCTGGAGTGCAGTGGTGTGATCTTGGCTCATTGCAACCTCTGCCCGCCGGGTTCAACCAGTTCTCTTGCCTCAGCCTCCCAAATAGCTGGGATTGTGAGCATGTGCTATCATGCCTGGCTAATTTTTGTATTTTTAGTAGAGATGGGGTTTCGCCATGTTGGCCAGGCTGGTCTCAAACTCCTGACTTCAAGTGATCTGCCCGCGTCAGCCTCCCAAAGTCCTGGGATTACAGGCATGAGCCACTGCGCCCAGCTGACATAATTAATTTTAATAGCTGTATAACATTTAATTGTATGGATATACCAACATTTATTTAATCAACATTACTGTTGGACATTTAGGTTGTGTATGAATTTTTCAATGAGATGGAACAGGTCTAGAATGAACAGGCTTATACAAATTCTTTACATACTGGTTGAGTATGTAATATGTAACACAAATTCCTAGAAGCAAAGTTTCTGGGTCAAAGAAATGCATGTATTTGCAGGCTATTGCCTCCTTCAATGACCATTTAAAAATAGTAAGCAAAGGACGTAGTGTTTTGTCTAAAGTAAACCTGAGTAATAAAATATTATATTAGAGGGATAAATTTTAAATCATATCACAAAATAGTGTGTGGGTTTTTTTCATAATTATAGGCCAGGCGTGGTGGTTCACACCTGTAATCCTAGCACTTTGGGAGGTTGAGGCATGAGAATTGCTTGAGCCCAGGAGTCCAAGACCGGCCTAGGCAACATAGTGAGACCCCATTTCTACAAAAAGTGAAAAGATTAACTGGGCATGGTGGCATGTGCCTGTGGTCCCAGCTACTCGGGAGGCACAGGTGGGAGAATTGCATAAGCCTGGGAGCTCAAGGTTGCAGTGAGCCATGATTGCACCACTGTACTCCAGCCTGGACAACAGAGAGAGATCCTGTCTCAAAAAAATTAATAAATAGTAAATAATATAATTATAGCCAGTACCTTTGTAAACTCTCATTTTAGTTCTAAATCTCAGTTTAAGTGTGAAAGAGAGAAAGGTAATGTGGAAGGGATTGAAGGATACACAAGAAAAATCTATGCATAAACCAAACAAGGGACAGAGAAAGGGGGACAAAGAGGAAGAAAACCCTACTGCCTATTTCAGTCCTTAACTCCCTCCCCACATTCCCTTTTGGCTTTGAACCAAAAGTCTGGGTTCCCTGACATCTCTAACTGGACTTAATTCTCAGTGTCCAGGCCCCAAACTAACCAACAAACACAGATCCACCAATCAACATTCCCAGCCATCTCACAGTGAAACTTACCGGGCCTTTCTTTTTCTTAGTGTCAAACTTTTTAGCACAGTTTTATTGGTTGAATTTTCAATTTCACCTTCAAACATGTAGGCGACAGGGAAAGAAAACATTTTCTGCAGTTTCTTAGAGTTATAAAGAGTAAAGTTGCAAAACTGTGTGATAAATTATGCCCGCTTTAAAAATATATTGATTAAAATTCTAAGAAACTGAGGTCTGCAGAAAACCCCTGGTAAATGAGACCCAAATGCCTTTTGAGTGCTCCAGGATAATCACTACCTTGCATGCTAGACTTTCTTAAGTGTGGTTAACTTTTAAGTAGCCAATTTTCTACCATCTATTCCGATAATGGTTTTTGCCTTGGATAGGAAAATTGAATATAAGGTCAGAGCAGTTCGACATTCATTGAACAAATATGTATTTAGGACTTTTAACTTACATTTGTAACAAATGCTGTGGAAAAAAAAAAATAAACTGGCTCATGGAAGAGAAAGTGGCTTTTTTTTGGTAGAGACAGGGTCTTGCTCTGTTGCCCAGACTTGTCTTGAACTCCTGGGCTCAAACGATCCTCCCACCTTGGCCTCTCAAAGTGCTGGGATTACAGTGTGAGCCGCCACACCTGGCAGAGAGTGAGTTTTGATGAAGGAATAAGGAGCAGCCCTGGCCACAGCTGGTGGGAAGAAGCCAGCCAGCACGAGAGAGAGAGCATTCCAGGCAAAGGACGCAGCCTAGAAAACTCCAGACAACACCTTGAGGTAAGTGTGATACACTGAGAATATGGGCTCTGTCGATATAAGAAGAGAAAGACCCTCTGCAACACGGAGCCATATTTGGGGCCTTTATAACTTTAGATAAGCAGGCACAAATAAGTCTCTGACCAAATAAAAACTAACTTGATTAGTTTCTCTTCATCTTTAAAACATGTCATGCTCAAAGTAGTAATCAATTCATTAACAAATATTTTTTTTTCATGATGGGGTGAGCATATTGATTCTGCTATGACTATGCTTAAATCTAGAGGAGAAGAAAAATGAATACTGGAAGAATTAAAATGCATTGAAATGATAAACCATGGACATCAATTAAACATTCAGTGGGAGTTCATAGATCATTTCTGAGAAGTGCAAGTGGTCTAAAATGGGAGGTGGGACTTCATCCATTTCATCAATAGACATTTGCTGAATGTTTATACTTAGGCTAGGTATTGAAACAGACACAAACACAGGATAACTAAAATATGTCTTTGTTGCTGGACATGGTAGCATGTACCTGTAGTCCCAGACACTTGAGACCTTAGGCAGGAGGACTGCTTGAGCCCAGAACTTCTGGGCTGTAGTGAGCTATGCTCATTGGGTGTCTACACAAAACTGGCATTGATATCATGACCTCCCAGGAGTGAGGCCCACTAGGTTGCCTAAGGAGAGGTGAACTGGCCCAGGTCAGAAATGAAGTAGGTCAAAATTTCTATGCTAATTAGTAGTGGGATCTCTCCTATGAATAGCCACTGCACTCCAGCCTGGGCAACTTAGCAAGACCCCATCTCTAAAAACTAGCTAAATAAATAATATGCCTTTGTCTTTGGAGAGCTCACTGCCTAATGGAGACAGACTGGAAATTAAATAAATAATTACAGTTCAACCTTATAACACAGATATGTGCAAATAACTGAAGGAACTATGGTATTTACAGAAGCACGAAGGAAGACTGACCCACATCAGAGCAAATGAGAAGAGACGACATTTGCACCAAAGTTTAAAGAGTAAGTTAGATTTTATTTAGGATTTAGGTTCTAAATGCTGATGTTGGCCAAGTGCAGTGGCTCACGCCTGTAATCCCAGCACTTTGGGAGGCCAAGGCAGGTGGATCACCTGAGGTCAGGAATTCAAGACCAGCATGGCCAACATGGTGAAACCCCGTCTCTACTAAAAATACAAAACCTAGCCAGGCATGACAGCATGCGCCTGTAGTCCCAGCTACTCGGGAGGCTGAGGCAGGAGAACCACTTAAACCTGGGAGGCAGTGGTTGCAGTGAGCCGAGATCGTGCCATTGCATTCCAGCCTGGACAACAAGACCAAAACTCCATCTCAAAAAATTAAAAAATAATAATAATAAAATATAAACAAATAAATGCTGATGTTTGAAGTGAACCCTTAAATCACCCATGAAGTACAGCACCTAGGTATTTAGTATCTAGATATCCAGTATCCAGTAAGCCCCACACAGCCAGTTTTCCTCCAGCTTTGGAACAGATTGCTGCTGCTTCTTTGAGCCCCAGATGCAGAAGTTGGCTTGTGTTTATTGGCTCTGTTGTATGAAAAACGGTCATCCTTCAACACTGGGATTACACCCTCTGTGGTGAGAGCCTCACACTAACACAGGGCAGGCACCGGGAGTCTGAGTGGACTGAGGGAATTGTAGGGTAAAATCTCACATCTCATGTTCATTCACAAACATAAACTCATTATGTGGAATGAATGGGCAGGCAGTATTGTCCTCATTCTCCCTGTCTCTGAGTGACAGACAGAGTGAATAGTTGAAATCCCAAAAAATAAACTGACAAATGAGGTAGATCTAAGAAAAAAAATTAAACTCATGTGATGTGATTGCTCATCCTGCGAAGAAGTGAGAGAAGGATATTGTACATAGAGACACAAGATGTGGGAAGACTTGGAAACCAGTGAGGATTTGAACTGTTTGAAAAAAAAGAAGTTCAGGATGGTTAAATTATTGGATAGGGTGCAAAGAGATAGGTAAAACAGAGTTGGACAGGTTGTCACACCATAGAAAACATGGGACTTGACTACGTAGGTGATGAGAAACCATCTTTTAAGTTACAGGGTGACTGGATGGGTGTATTTTTGGCAACACCATTTTTGTAGCATGGTAAAGATGAGGTCCAAAATAATTTTTTTCTGTAGAGGGTCAGATCATAAACATTTTAGGCTTTGTGGGTCATGCGATCTCTGTCATGAACAATGTGTAAACACATGGGCATGGTTGTGTTCCAATAAAACTTTATTTATGAAAACAACCTGTGGGCTTGATTTGGCTCAAAGGGCCAGGGTTTGTTGATCCCTGGATTAGAAAATGATGAGGTTACTGGTGGAGAGATGAAGAGGTAAGCTAGATAACAGTCTAGGCTAGTGGTTTCAAAGTGTAGTTCCTGGACCAGCAGCATTACCATCACCTGGGAACTCCAGGGGGTGGGAGAGGCAGCAATCTGAGCTTCAACACACTCTCCAGATGATTTTTTTGGTTTTTGTTTTTGAGACAGAGCCTCACCCTCTTACCCAGGCTGCGGTGCAGTGGCATAATCATAGCTCACTGCAGCCTCAAATCCCTGGGCTCAAGTGATCCTCCCGCCCCAGCCTCCCAAGTGGCTGGGACTGCAGGCGGACCACCATACATGGCTAATGTTTTATTTTTTGTAGAAACAAGGTTTCACTATGTTGCCCAGGCTGGCAACATAGTGCCAGTAAATGGTAGATATTATTATTTCATGATCCTTAATACAGCTTATTGTGTACGTTTGAGAGATGTCTTAAAAGTACCTTTTAATGAGTTCCATTGCTTTGCTTAAAGGACTTATCTTCTTGCTTATGGCGAGTTGGTGGTTAAACAGATTTTGAATTTGGGTAGGGCGGCCCCATGTAAAGGCTGGCTTTAGTGCACCTCTTTGCTCCTAGTCCTGTCCACAGTGGCCATCCACTCCACTGGTTTCAAGATCCATTCACACAGGTTTTCCTTCTTTAGATGAGTTAAAAAAAATCTTTCTTTCCCTTACTTGTCAAGTGAAACAATGGGTAGGGTTGACTATCAGAAAACAAAAGCTAAAGGAGATAAAGGTGTTCTTGAAAGAAATGCTTCCTTGTTTCAAAGGAATTTTACTCTCTGGGATGAAGGCAAAAAAGAAATAACCTGAAAAAAAGCTGGATTTTCTAAAGAAGCAAACTAATCACTGGTTCACTTCCTCTCTTCCATACTTAGAAGGGCCTAAAGGGGTGGTGGCTCTCCACTTTCAGAATCTGAGAGTGTCACTTGTTTGACTTCCCGAAGGACATGTTCTGGACATCACCAGTGCCTTTATGGCAAACAGGTTGGTTTGTGACATTGTATTTACTGGCTTTTAGGAGAGAACCTTCTTGCTTTCAGGTATGTTTTAGGTGATTAGAGAGCAAAACTACCACTTTTGCAACATACTAGATAAACAGCAGTTTCCATTTTACGGGGAAATCTTGTCTTACCTGACCATCTTGCCTCCTTGGTTCCACTGGATTAGAAAACAAGCAGAGATAAACACAACTTTGGTGGAGTTGGTTGCACAGCAAGGAAAAGAATAACTAAGCCTTTTAAGATCAATGTAACTGACAGAGCGCAATCCTCAAAAAATAAACACAGCTCTAGGAGAGTTATTGTGAACAACGCTATCTGAAAATAATAGTTGAATAATTTTGATGCACAGGTCTTTTTCCCAAGATTGGAAACAAAATCTTCTCCCCTTCTCTCCCATCACTTAACCAAGCTTTTGGTCCTCTGATAAAAACCATGCTGTCAAAAATGACTGAACTAATTTGTGACTTTTGACCAAATCAATTTTGATGTAATACAAGATTAAATGAGTGGTTTCTTTTATCCCTCAACCTGAGTTAGAACAAATTGTACTGCTCACGGTGTCCTGCCACACAGGGCTGGCTTGACATAAAGCTCGGAATTGTATCACAAGATTTGGAGAATAATTATTAGAGATCCACTTTGTGTGACGTTTATTGGGTTCTTAACAGATAACTGACCATTTCTTGTCACAGAACAGTAGTCTGACGTGACATTTAGGATGATTTGAAGGTCTAGTTCAGGACTCTCAGGCCTTCTGTGAGTCTGCCCATCTTTGCCTTGAATTTATTAACCGGGATGTCAAGAACCAAGATCTCCCCGCGCATGTTTCTTCCACTCAGCGATAAATTGGAGGGGGAAATCATGCAAGCAATCTTTACAGTGATTCGTACTCATAGCCATTCACACTTACAGCCCTCTGCCAATTACACCCATGTTGTAACTTCTGACACGTAAACAGGCAGTTTCTCACATGAACATATGTTGTTCTCCCCTTTTGAGAAAACGAATCCCAACCTTAACCACACTAGCGGGCTGCGATTAGTTCTAATCCCTAGGTTTTATGACAGGAAAATTGACTATCAGAGAACGAGAGAATGGCAAGTAATCAGTCCTGAGTTCACTTTTCTTTCTTTTCCAGAACAGCATCACATAACTGCCCCAAACTTTCCTTCAATATACTTGTCAAAATGTCCTCAAGGAAATCATCCTGAAATCCATAAAACGAATAAGCCTGCCCATTGGAGTTGTTTTGCTTCAGTGTAATAGTTGGCAGGAAGATGTGGTCAAAGAGACTGCACCATATTAAATGGATTTTATGTTTATTGACTACTTGTAGCACTACTTAATTGATTTATGTGTGTTAGAAAGCTTTATGCTATGAAACTAAAATATATCATTTATAGTTTATTAAGTCCTGCATTTAGTAAAAGTTGGCATAAGGCCCTAGGTCAGGAACTTTAGCCTTCTGTTACAGCACTGTTTCCGGGAGAAAGTAATCGTTGATACACTGTATTTCCACATATAGTAAATTGCCTAGCAATATAATCCACAAGGAAAGGTGGCTTGTTTTGTTTCTCTTAGGGTCTTGCCCTGTTGTCCAAGCTGGAGTATAGTGGCATGATCGTGGCTCACTGCAACCTTCGCCTCCTGGGTTCAAGCCATCCTCTTGCCTGAGCCTCTAGAATAGCTGGGAATACAGGCACTCATCACCATGCCCAACTAAATAGCCTTTTTGTATTTTTTTGTAGATACTGGGTTTTGCCATGTTGCTCAGGTTAGTCTCGAACTCCTGAGCTCAAGCGATCCTCCCACCTCAGCCTCCCAAAGTGCTGGAATTACAGGTGTGAGCCCCTGTGTCTGGCTTCAGTGGCTTGTGTTTCTCAAGTGCTACTTGCTGGCATGTTACCACTGTGTTTGAACGAGATTTTTGTGTTGTTTTGTGACTCTAAGTTGAAATAATAAATTAGAGAAAATGGTAAACAATAAAGTATAACTTAGTACCTAAGGTTTTTATTCTACTAGTTTTTAGAACTGGCAGGAGAGGCTTAAGACAAAATAAAAAGGATATTATGATAATGCTAAGATCTTGAAAACTGTAACATAATAATGCTCAGATGTTGAAATTATATTAAATATATATGTATAAAATATGTAATATATATGAAAATCAGGCCAGGCGCGGTGGCTCACGCCTGTAATCCTAGCACTTTGGGAAGTCAAGGCGGGCAGATCACTTGAGGTCTGGAGTTCAAGACCAGCCTGGCCAACATGGTGAAAACCTGTTTCTACTAAAAATACGAAAAAAAAAAAAAAATTATCTGGGTGTGGTGGCACATGCCTGTACTCCCAGCTACAGGAGGCTGAGGCAGAAGAATGGCTTGAACCCAGGAGACAGAGGTTTCAGTGAGCCAAGATCGTGCCACTCTGCACTGCAGTCTGGGCAACAGAGCAAGACTCTGTCTTAAAAAAAAAGATTTTAAAAATTATAGTAGATTTTAATATAATTACCACTGCTGCATGTTGGTATTCATAGATAGATAACCAACATTAGGAATCTGAACCTGGCGAGGCCTGGTGGCTTATACCTGTAATCTCAGCACTCTGAGAGGCTGAGGTGAGAAGACTGCTTGTGGCAAGGAGTCTGAGACCAGCCTGGGCCACACAGTGAGACACCACACCTCTACAAAAAAATTTAAAAATTAGTTGGGCATGGTGCACATGCACATAGTCCCAGCTACTCAGGAGGCTGAGGTGGGCGAATCGCTTCAGCCCAGAAGCTCAAGGCTGCAGTAAGCTGTGATCGCACCACTCACTCCACCCTGGGTGACAGAGTGAGACCCTGTCTCAAACAAAAACAAAACAAACAAATAAAACCAAAAAACAAAACCCCAAACACAAAAACCTCCCTGAACCTGGTCTTCAGTCACCAAAGTGCCACATAAAGGGGTACCAATAATACTTTGAGTAATCAAAATCATAGAGACAGAAAGTAGAATGGTGGTTGTCAGGGGCTGAGGGGAGAAGGGAATGGGGAGTTAGTGTTTAATGTACAGTTTCAGTTTTGCAACATAAAAAAAAAACTGTAAACAATTTAACAGAGTTTAATTGAGCAAAGAACAATTCAAGAACCAGGCAGACCCCCGCCTCCCTCAATAAGTTTGGAGAAACTCTGGCACTGCCTCGTGGTCAGAGAGGATTTATGGACAGAAAAATGAAAGTGACATACAGAAAACACACGTGAGGTACAGAAACAGCCAGATTGGTTACAGCTGGGTGTTGAACACGTTCGATCAGTTGGCCACCTACGATTGGCCAAAACTGGATGATTGGCACAAGAGTAGGTTACAGTCTGTTTACACCTCCAGTCAGGTTACAGTTCACTATGTATGGAGAAACCTTTAGACCAAACCTAAAATATGTAAGGAGACAGCATTAGGCAAAACTTTAATTAAACAATTGCCCCCTTTTGGTCAACTTCTCAGTTTTGATTGGCCAAAACTTTAGACATTGATGTCACTCTGTCACCATTGTCAGTGTACTTATTTGGTCTCAAATCTCAGTGGGAAATAGCAAAACAGTGAGTTTTTAAATGTGAGAACAAGGACTTCAGGTTTTTGTTTGTTTTGTTTTGTTTTTTGGTAAGGGTTAGAAGGGACCTCTTTATGCTGGAATCTCCCGTTTTCAGGTGATGAAAAAAAAAAAACTGGTCTGTTTTTGTTGTAACCGAGAAATCGCTGAATTAGGAAAGTAGTAACCTAAAAATGGCAGCAAAGCTTTGCAGCTTCCTTAGTTTCATTTTGATTATGTCTCATTTAGCATGAGTGACTCCATTTTGGTTTGGTCTGGTCTGTTGGGGCCTAGTGCAGAAAGAGGTCTGATCTGATTTGGCCTAGGTCCAAAACAATGGCCTCTCATAATTTTAACAGCAAGATGAAAAGAATTACAGAGGTGGATGGTGGTGTTGGTAGAACAACATTTTAAGTGTATTTAATACCTCTGAACTGTATACTTAAAAATGATTAGGATGGTAAATTTCATGTGATGTGTATTTTACTACAATTTAAAAAGTAAACCCAGTAGCAGTGGTTCCTGCCTATAATCCCAGTAACTTCAGGGGCTGAGACAGGAGAATTATTTGAGCCCAGAAGTTCCAGGTTGCAGTGAGCTATGATCACACCACTGTACTCCAGCCTGGGTGGCAGAGGCAGACCCCAGTTCACAAAAAATAAGTAATTAAAAATGAAAAAAAAAAAAAAAAAGAAAAATAGGTGCCATTATCTCTAACTGTGGCGTCTCTTGAGTGTGATTTCAGGCCTCACTCTAGCCAGAGTTGCGGGGCTCCTGGGTATCCGCAGGTCCTGTTTTTCCTGCTTCTCCAGCACCAGGACATCTACTTGAAATGGGAAAAGTTCCCTTGTCCCCCTCGCAGGGTGTGTGATGGGGTGTGGCTCGTTTCTTCAGTGCCCTGTTGCTCAAACCTCTAGGGCAGCATACAGGCGGGCAGACTGTGGGGCTCCGATCCCACAGCAGTGTCTAAGGGTGAATATTTGCAGCTCCTGAAGCCCCAGTGGGCGGGCGTGTGTTACAGAGTGACCTTTTAGGTTGCCATCTATAGGCAGTTTGTGTTAGCTCAATTATACCCCTTTTCTTATCACAGGGACAGAAGGATTTCTGTATCCTGGGGTTTCTTGCCCTGGCTTACCTGAAGAATCGGATTACACGTGGGCTTGGAGTGCAAGGTTTTATTAAGTAGAAGTAGCTCTCAGCAGTTGGGGGAGCCAAAAGGGAGATGGTTTTCCCCTGGAGTCGGGCCCCTTGGCGGCCCATGCTCTCATCTGACTGCCCAGTCAAACCCCGCATCATTCTGCTGGTGCATGGCCTTCCGGTGGTGTGCCGGTGCCTGTCGGTGTGTGCTCTTCTGTTGGCATGCTCCTCTCAACGTCCTCTCGAGGACCATCTTGGACAATGCAACATTTGGGCGGGAAAGCAGGAGTGCCTGCGGGTGGAGCCATAGCCAGGGATCCGCCTTTCTCTACCCAGCGCTTCCCTTCCCCCATTCTGTATCATTTAAAGGGACCACGCTTTTCCCTTCCCAGCACTCCTATATCATACTGACCTCACTCTTGTCCTGTGAGCAGGACCCAACAAATAAGTAGTGTGAGAAATAAAGCTCAGCATCTCTATTTGAAAACACAGGAAAAATTGGGGGCAAAAGTTGTGTTCCATATTGGAATTCCTTTGAATTGTCACATCCAGTGTCACTTCTCTTTTGATATATGTCAAGAACAATAACTATGAAATGTTACATATAATTGTTTCCATTCTAAGCAATTGAAACAATGTTCAGTTAATAGCATTAGTGAAAGAGAACATTGCCTGAGCAATGTAAAATAGCGGCTGATATAAACATTACTAGTATTTGGCTTTGAAATATGCTTCTTATAAAGACATGGGCAGATTTGATCTAAAAAATTCCAGCAAGGCTGGGTGCCATCATGGCTCACACCTGTGAGCCCAGTGCTTTAGGAGGCTGAGGTAGAAAGATCACTTGAGGTCAGGAGTTGAAGACCAGCCCTGGCAACGTAGCAAGACCCCCATCTCTACCAAAGAAAATTCAAACAAAATAAAATAGAGGTGTAACTCAAGAGAACTGGGAAGCGGTCTTGCCTCCTTATCCTGGCGTTTACTCCCCACCCCTCTGCCTACTGGCTGCTGGCTGGCAAAGATTGCTAGTGCTCCTAATGCGTGCAACTCACAAGGTCAAACTTTTGCCTCCCAATCTTTCCTGACTCAGAGACTTTCATTTTGTGTTTTGTTTGGGATTGATTTAAAGTGCTTCTCTTGCTAATGTGTAAGTTTCATGTAAAAATCAGTGTAAAAATAGAAAACTGAAAGGTCAAATTAAGTATTGTGAATAATGCAGTGCTGTTAAAATTAAAAGCAAGATTTGCTGGAAGTGATGTGCCCTAGACTGATAGTAGATGGAATCTTTTTGTATACCTGGCAGATTATTATGTGTGAGTGTATTGTTCATTTGTTGACCATCATAGAGTGGCTTCCTTCTTCTACTTAACCTGCTTTCATTTAGTTTCTTTTTTTTGAGACGGAGTCTCACTTTGTCACCCAGGCTGGAGTGCAGTAACGTGATCTCGGCTCACTGCAACCTCTGCCTCCCAGGTTCAAGGGATTCTCCTGCCTCAGCCTCCCGAATAGCTGGGACTGCAGGTGTGTGCCACCACGCCCAGCTAATTTTTTGTATTTTTAGTAGAGATGAGGTTTCACCGTGTTAGCCAGGATGGTCTGGATCTCCTGACCTCGTGATCTACCCACCTTGGCCTCCCAAAGTGCTGGGATTACAGGCGCATGCCACCATGCCTGGCTAATTTTTTGTATTTTTAGTAGAGATGGGGTTTCACCATGTTGGCCAGGATGGTCTCAATCTCTTGACCTTGTGATCCACCCACCTCGGCCTCCCAAAGTGCTGAGATTACAGGCGTGAGCCACCATGCCCCACTTATTTAGTTTCCTTATGGCAGGTCTTGGTGGTATTATGGAGCCAGACAGACCAGAGTTCAAACCCCAGTAGCAACGCCACTTACAAGCTGCGGGAGCTTAGGTACTTGGCTTAATGTCAGTTTTGAACCTCACTTGTGCCACCTCAAACTGGCATTAATCACACCTCCTTGATAAAACTGTTACAGGATTACTGATTCCGTATGTACTAATAACAGCACATTATCTGTTGCATCTTCTTTTATCAATTTTGCAATAACTAATACAGCAACATAAATACTGTGATTATTTTCTTTGGCAGTAAGTTTTGTACTGATAAGGTTAAATAGAATTATTTTATTGGATTTGGGGAGTAAAGAAAAACTTTTGGGGGGAGAATTTAAAAAAAAAAAAACCTTTTAAACTAAGCACCAGTAGTTATTTAAGTCTTGCATAGTTATTTCCTCCATTTTGAGTATGATTCATCCTTCTTGCTTAATCATGTGTGGGTTTGAATTCCTTTCTGGAGTAGCTTCCTTATATAGACTACTTTAATAATACTGCTTGTTGTAAACCTACAAGATGCATTTACCTCTGGGAAGTTATTTAGGTCGCAGCTACACATTCAAAACGCTTTGATAATGGTGACCAAACTGATGCTGAGTCATTACCAGCTGAGTGAATTTCTTGTGCCTGCAGTACCGTCCCTCATCCTTGAAGACTGGGTCTTGTGTCCACTTCTCTACGAAGCTTTCCTTGGCTCTCTAGAACCTTCTCTGAAAGGTCCAATCCAGTCAATGACTGCTCAGCCCTCAATTCCTGTAATATATATTTCAACCCTTCAATGTAGCTCTTAACTATATACTTGCACATTAGTCTCCATTTTATGTGGTTTCTGTTTTATTTTGGGTTTTTTTTGTTTGTTTTTTTAGATGGAGTCTTGCTCTTGTCGCCCAGGCTGGAGTACAGTGGCACAATCTCAGCTCACTGCAACCTCCACCTCCCAGGTTCAAGCGATTCTCTTGCCTCAGCCTCCTAAGTAACTGGGATTACAGGCACCTGCCACCACGCCTGGCTAATTTTTGTATTTTTACGGGATTTCGCCATGTTGGTCAGGCTGGTCTCGAACTCCTGACCTCGTGATCCGCCCCTTGTGATCTACTTAACTTTGAATAGATTATAAACTTCTCCAGAGCAGATACCATGAATGAGAGAGGTGAGAGTGTGATCCCGACGTAGGGCTATTGTGTTTTTGCTTTTTCTTAGTGCCTCCCACATAATTTGACACATGAAGAGAAGTCAACATATACTTCTTATGCGACTAACCACAGGCATTCATAAAAGGGAAGTTTTTGTGAAGTGGCTAGGCCTTTCTGGTCAACTCTGGTCTTTTAAATTTTTCAGTAATGTGGGAAGTAAATACTTTTAAGAACATAGGAAATTACCACAACACAGACTATTCGCTGATTTGTGAGGTGAATCAAGACGGAAAAGAAAACTTACCCTAATAAAACAGACAGTGGGTGTGCCCTCACATTGCTTTCACGGTACATGAGAATGGCACATCTAACCCCAGTCATGCTACAAGCCAACAGGCCCATGTCTGGGTCACCTGCCAGAAATTATCATCGCAGCTGAAAAGACAAATCAGGTTGTTGATTGACTGGATCTAATTCAACTGTCTTCTAATATTATTTAGATTCTACTCTTCTTTAGGTAAATTGTCCAGGAAATGTTATTTGCTGATAATTGTGCTTTCAGGAATGTACACATGTCTATGATAATTTTTTTTTTTTTTTTTGAGACAGAATCTTGCTCTGTCACTCACACTGGAGTGTGATAGTGTGATCTTGGCTCACTGCAACCTCCATCTTGCGGATTCAAGCAGTTCTTCTGCCTCAGCCTTCAGAGTAGCTAGGATTATAGGCTCCCGCCACCACATGTGGCTACTTTTTGGTTTTATTTTAGTAGAGACGGAGTTTCACTATGTTGGCCAGGCTAGTCTCGAACTCCTGACCTCAAACAATCAACCTGCCTCTGCCTCCCAAAGTGCTGGGATTATAGGCACGAGCCACTGTGCCCAGCCAGCTATGATAATTTTACAAACCCAGAGCAACATGAGAGAGTGATACAAATCTAGAGAATCCCAGTCCTGTATTAGTAAACACTGAGTCATTTTTTTGGTAAAAGGTATTTATTGAGCACATATTATGTGCCAAATCAATTTAGGTGCTAGGGATACATCAATGCACAAGAGAAACAAAAAATTCCTTCTCTCGTGAAGATAGCATGCTGGCAGCTGAGACAGATAACAAACTATAAACAGAAGTATCATAATATAAATTCGGGTAGTGAAAAGTTCCATGAAAAAAATAAAGCAAATGAAGGATATTGAGAATGACAAGGGGCAGGTGACCTAATTTATAAAATATGGTAGGGGAAGGTCCCTCTGAGGAGGCAACACTGAACAGAGACCTGAGACATATGATGCAACAAGGCAAGAAGCTTCCAGGTAGAGGATGGAGTAATAGAAAAATCCCGAGACACAAGCTAGCTTCATACCATACACGTAAAGAATATCGAGATGCCCAGCGTGGCTGGATTTGGGAGAGAGACAGGGAGAGTGGTAGTTGGGATCCAGTTCATATAGGGTCTTGTAGTCTTTTGCATTTAAGGTCTTGTCTTCTGAATATTTTGGAAAGCTTCTGGAGCCTTCAGAATATAGAAGTAACATGATCCAGGTAGCCTGCAGAATGGGAGAAAATTTTGCAATCTGTTGATCTGACAAAGGGATAATATCCAGAATCTACAAAGAACTTAAACAACTTTACAAGAAAAAAAAAAAAAAACCATCAAAAGTGGGCAAAGGATATGAACAGACACTTCTCAAAAGAAGACATGTGCCGGTCGCGGTGGCTCACGCCTGTAATCCCAGCACTTTGGGAAGCC
>NW_012101665.1:4543028-4596676 GCF_000951045.1 Mandrillus leucophaeus | reverse complement strand
GGTGTAGTGGTGGGTGCCTGTAATTTCAGCTACTCAGGAGGCTAAGGCAGGAGAATTGCTTGAACCCAGGAGGCAGAAGCTGCAGTGAGCCAAGATCGTACCACTGCCTTCTAGCCTGGGCAACAGAGCAAGACTCTACCTCAAAAAAAAAAAAAAAAAAAGAGAGAGAGAAAGAGAAATAGAATGAGAGAGAGAAAGAGAGACAGTAGAAAATAGTCACTAAAATTTAAGACCAGGTGCCTACAATCCCAGCTACTTGGGAGGCTGAGATGGGGAATTACTTGAACCCAGCAGTCCAAGACCAGCCTGGCCAATATAGTGAGACCGTTTCAAAACAGAAAAGAAAAGTTTATTTGCCTAAGAATGTGTACAACCAGAATATTCCTATACCAATAGGAATGTGAAAAAGATATCAAAGGTGAAAGATAACTTCGAAGTTTGTCAAACAACTACTTAACTGTAAAGCAACCAATTAGTGACTGAATTCAATCATCAGTTGTGAAATAAATGTTTAAACTGATTCTACCATTTCCTTCAACAATCTTTCTTGTGTGCAAACATGGTTATATTTTTTGCATATCTACATATACAACTGCTATGGTTTGAATGTATGTGTCTGTCAAAAATTCATACATTGGAACTTAAATTCCAAGAGAATGGTATTAAGCGAAGGAGCTGTTGGGAGGTGATTAGGCTATGAGGCTCTGCCCTCACACATGGGATTAGCACCCTTATACAAGGGCCTGAGGGAGAGACAGCATTTCTTGTTTTGCCCTTCTGCTCTTCTGCTATGTGAGGACACAGTGTTCATCCCCTCTGGAAGACACAGGAACCGGTGTCATCTTGGAAATAGAGAGCAAGCCATTACCAGACCCTGAACCTGCCAGCCAGCGCCTTGATCTTTCACATCCCAGCCTCCAGACCTGTGAGAAATAAATTTCTGTTTTTTATAAATTACCCAGGCTAAGGTATTTTGTTATAGCAGCACAAACACAAGCAGACTTAGACAACAACCTTTGTGGCCAAGTAGACATCTACATCTCAAGAACACTAGGTCAGAAGTCTGTGGGTACTGGTTTTTAGGGCCTAGCACTGTCAAACTTTGGATGAAAATGAAAAGTATGCAACTATTTAGTTATTCTCGAATATTTAGCTAGGTAGCTATAGCTTTTCATCTTTATCCAAAAATATAAACAGAGCAGGCTGGGCACGGTGGTTCATGCCCATAATCTCAGCACTTTGGGAGGCTGAGGCAGGTGGATCACTTGAGGTCAGGAGTTCAAGACCAGCTCAGCCAACAACAAGCTCAGTAGAAACCTTGTCTCTACTAAAAATGCAAAAATTAGTTGGGTGTGGTTGTGCACGCCTGTAATCCCAGCTACTCGGGAGGCTAAAGAAGGAGAGTTGCTTGAACCCAGGAGGCAGAGCTTGCAGTGAGCCCAGATCGTGCCACTGCACTCCAGCCTGGGCGACAGAGCAAGACTCCATCTCAAAAACAAACAAACAAAAAATATATAAACACAGCAATCATGTGCGATAGTATCATCCCAGAATAGCAATGGTGTATCATCACCTCCTTAATGACTGCCTTACTTAGACCTGCACAGACTCCAGAAAAGCACCCAGAATATAAAACAATAATGAAATTGCAATTGGGCAAAAACACCAGGCATAATAAAACACTCAATAAAGCTGAAGAAAATATTCATAAAAGCAAATAATACACAAAAAAACCAGATGCTAAAATCAAAAATGAGATTACAGTGTCTTGCAAGAAACAAAGCAGTCAGTCCTCAAATGTGCAGTGGTTTATTTATATTTTTAAAAATCAAAAACTTACATCTACCTGGTTTTTCTCACGCAATTTCTTCATATAAATCAAGTTACTCAACAATAACAACACAATATTAATAATGTCAAAGAACCTTCACAAATTATTCCAGAAAACATAGCAGTGTGGGAGTATGTAATTTTTTATGGATGAAGGATGAAAAGGCTCAGGCATAGCCCAAGCTAATGTCCTGCCAGTGGCAATTGAGCAAGTTAATGACAGAGCCAGGAGAACACAGAGGGACAAGCTGAACAGTTCTTTGCCGATAAAAGGCAAGATGTGAATTTAGTCCCACGTTACTAATTGACTGATGTATTTAATCATTCAGCTACATTGCTCCCTTTGACATAAGTGGGATAGATTTTCTTTTTATTCTGTTTAAGCCACAGAATTAGAGACATTTTACAGTTATAAACATGTAATAGACATAATCAAAGCAACACTAATGAAGAGAAAAACAGATGGAAAACGAAGGATAACTTTTAGAGTGTCAAGAAGTAGACAAATATATTAAGGATGTTAATTTTTAAGATCACTATAAATGTGTGCTCAAGTACATAAAATTTGGTGTGATACAATGGTGGATAACATTGTACTTCATCACATTTTTATAAATTATGTCTTCAAGGAATCAAAAAAGGGCTTTACATGCAAAAATATATACACTGACTAATGCAGAGCTAGATGAAGAATTATAACCCAAGAAACAAGATAGTCAGAAAAACATAAAAATATCTTTTTTAAACGTCTTAAATGTATTTTAGGCAGGACTGTTGTCAGGGATATTGGCACATTAACATGACTTTTAAATATTCAGCGCAATCTGTTAATAAAATTATCAGCCAGAAAGAATTTTCTTAATTATAGAAAAAAGACAAAACAAAACCATCACTAGGGTACAAATTCTCAAGACCAAGACTTGAAAGAAACAACAACTTTATGCTAAGCTCTCAAGGTCAACAAACAGCCCAACAGACTGAGAAGTGACCAAAAATAGAGATAGATAGCGGACTTTCATCATAATGGATTAAGGGTTCCTAAAAATATATATTTTTTTCTTCATGCTGCTGATTCATTGTGAAACAATGAAAAGGTTACCCATGCACACGAGCTAAATTTTAAAACACTTTTGACCCAGAGCATGTAATAAATGCTGTGTCTCTCTCCTGCCAAAATGTCCGTCAGTTCAGAGAGAGTTTGCCTACATAATGCCAGACATCTGTGCAAAAGCTGAACAGCTTGGTCAAGGATTTTAATGTTTTGTCGATGTGGTGCCAAACATCTGGGTATTGGAAAAATATCTAGATAATTGACTGACTTTTTACTTTTCATCCAGATGTTTGGCATCAGAATTAAATACCCCCTTACTATATAAGTACATTTATCATGTAAAAGTACTAACAATATACTCTTAATATAAAAAATAGGTTTAAATCTGCATATACAATGTGATCCCAGGTTTGAAAACAAAAATTGTATATATGCTCATAGAAGAGAACACAGAAGGAAAACATACTGAATATTGAAAGTGATTATTCATCCTCTGGGTGGCAGGGTTATTGTCAATCTTGATTTTACATGTCGTTTTTTTTTGGTATTTTTTTTTATTTTTTGTAATATTCTTCAATAAAGCATGTATTGCTTTCATAACCATAAAAGCATTTTAATTGTGTGATTAGATGGTGTCAGTTAATTTGGAAACTGAAAGAGTATAATTTATGGCTTGGCATTGTGTACACACAATTAACTGTAGCTATGAACCTACTAGTAGGTTATGCTGGTTTGAGAAAAGCAAATGAAAAGTAAATTAGCAAAGATAGAAAAGCTCCAGAGATCTAATGACTGCTACGCACACATGAGTCGAAACAACGTGCCCAACAGGTTTTTCCTCACTCATCTGACTGGAACTCTTTATTTCGCACACATCCCACTATATACCTGCTGGCACAAACACGCAAGCCCAGAACACCAGGTGCTGTTCTCAACAACGTCGGGCGCTTGACCAGTGCATTGAGAAGGTTGGTCCCCAATAACATCCATCTCAAGACCACTTTCCACGCCTTTTTATCTCCTACTCCCAGTCCTCTCTCCTCTCTCTTTGCTCTCTTTCCGCTCTGACAAATTAAATTTAGCCCTTATTCTTTTTCTTGCTTTAGAAAAGTTCTTCGAAGTTTAGACGTGTAGAATGTTAGTGTCCTCAGCATATCTCGCCCAAATCCCTCCTTTTATAGGTGCAGAGACTGAGGTCCACAGAGGTTAAATGCCAGGCTCAAGGTGGTACAATCAAGACTAGAACAAAGGGTCTGTTTCCAGCTCTGGGCATTTTTTTTTTTTTTTTTTTTGCTATGCAGTGTTGCAATGGTTACTCTAGTCCCCAAATTTCTTCATCTATAAAGTAGGATAAATATTTGCATGCAAAGTGCTTTGGGATTTTTGAGATAGAAACTAAATATAAATATTAAGTATTATTTTGGCAAATTTTTTGCATTTTATAAACTCTGCTATCCAGTAATGCTTGGAAAAATTAGATCTGATCTAGATGGAATCTCAAATAGAATTTTAGTAAAAATGTCAGCTCCTAAAAGCATCAAGACCTTAATCGTTCTGAATTTGTTAGGAAAGCAAGTGTTCTTCAGATGATCTAAACAATTCCAAATTAAATAAAGAACAAATGGTAAAGTTATCTGGAAACTTTTGAAATGAAACATCTGAGATCCCTTTTAAAAAGTAACCAAAAAAATGAACGACTCCCGTTGGGTGATTTTTTTTTCAGCCTTTGTAGAGAGCAAAGTAACCATAATTGGCTGATGAATCCCATACATTCTTCAGTGGTTGTTAATCTTAAAAAGCTGTTCAATAAACAACACTTAGAGTAAAAAGGCAAACACTATAGTCTTTAGTTTATTTTAAGTTTCTTCCCATAGTTCAAGAACAAATAGACGAACCTGAAATACACCAGGTAAACAGAACCGAAAAAAAAAAATGGCTCCCACTTTCTAAGCAAATTTAAAGCTATACAACTTAAGAATACTATTTGGTAAAGCTTTGTCTTCCCATTCCCTTTCCGATAGGAGGGAAGAAAGAACAAAATAATCATTTCTAGGCAGTGAGCCCTGTAATTACATGTAACCTGCTTAACTCAATTCTTCAGAGCCAACCCAAGAAACACTTACACATTATAAAGAATGTAGCAAAATACATGCTTAGCTAGATCTGGAAACATCCTTAACTCTTAACACTTCCTGATTTTTTAAAAAAGTATTTATTTGCTCAAGTCATATAAAATGTGAAAAGAAGTAAGAAGTTAATCTGTAAATATTTCATCTCTTCTATAGATTTAATGTTCTTTTCAAAGTATCCTATCATGAGCCTGGGCTTGGAGCCACAAAGTTACTAGTATGGAAGCCCGTTATTGCTCGCATGTATGTAGTATTTATGTTTTCAAAGCATTTTGCCATCATTAACTCATGTCAACTAAGCAGGATATTGGTTTTGATGGGGAAATGATCTAATCCAGTATGGAAAATTCTGTATCTAAAAACACCTGAAACAGGAAAACCTTTCATTTCTTTGTGTCTGAACCTTCTCAGTACAGAGGGCTCACAAAATGTGCCTCACATCACTGCAAAATGAGGATAACAGGGGAATCCTGTCTCATGGAATGGTTTTTATTGTAACTGTCGAATTTTTATTTGTTATTGGCAGTGATGGTGTTGTTTTGATAAATGTCATTGATTTGGTTTTGTTTGGGATTGGTTTGGCTTCTCAGAAATGAGAAAACGTGGTTAAGTGAACTAATTGTCAAACTAAAAATTGGAGACTGCCTGTGTTCCAAGATAATTTAGCCGACAGTCTACTTGTACTACCTTTGAGATAAAACAAAAGATTTTTAGGAGTTAGGGGGTGGGAGGACCAGGGACTCTAAATACAATTTCCTTCAAAAAAAAAAAAATAAATAAAAGGTCAAATAGCCAAGCAGTCAATTAGAAGGAAAGTTTACAGTCAAGTTTTGATGAACGGAGCAGTTCAGTTCTTTGCACAATTGCTAGTTTTGCATCCTGTCATTCACTCTTTTCTCAAGAACAGTTCAGAGCTGCT
The DNA here is from genome assembly GCF_000951045.1 of Mandrillus leucophaeus. NCBI lineage: Eukaryota > Metazoa > Chordata > Mammalia > Primates > Cercopithecidae > Mandrillus > Mandrillus leucophaeus. The sequence goes on along the minus strand of NW_012101665.1, from coordinate 4,590,747 downwards.
GAGCTGTCATGAGCGTGACTTGATTCCTGTGAATTGACTGTGTTCCAAAAGCTCATTATTGGAAAACTTTTCCATTTGATGCTAAATATAGAGTATTATATAAACACAATGTATTATAGGTCAAATCCTGTTACCATAAATGCTAAGAGGCTATCCAATTTGGAGTTAGGAAGGGAGGTTGTATTAGAATTTTATAATACAGATCAAATGTGATTACAATTATATAAAGCAAAACTATTTTCAAGCCTTAGTCAATGGGCACCATATTTCAATTGTCAGTAGAAAATCCTTAAGAGTTTGTCAAAATGAGAGTTGCTTTAAATGAAACATGAACTATTCTCAATCTTTTTCATCTCACAAGAATCTCACCCTGCTAAACTCATAGCGCTAATTCCCATACCACTACATAGAATGTAATCATATATTGCTTTGTTACAATGCTCATATGTTGTTTAAAGCATAACATTATCTAGCATTTTCTATTTCTATTTGTCTCTTCAACTTGACTGTAAAGTCTTTGAGGGCAAATATCCAGTGTTTTACTTCTGTGTGTGTTTCACAGTGTTGAATCTACAGAGTCCTTAATGAAAAACAGGGAGAACAGAAAAGGAAGGAGCGAGAAGATGGTGTGACAATTTCAGGCAGAATAGATACCCCTTTGAAAGGGTCTCATTGAGACTTCAGGGGATTTTATTTAATAAGGAAACCTCTTATTCAACACTTGAATTGAAATAAAGAAGGGGAATAAACTGAGTACAGCTTTCTACTTATGAACAGACTAGGCTTATAAATGTCTAGCTCCCAAATGCATTTCCCTATATAGGAGTGTGAGTTCATCTGTTAAGCTTTAGGACCAGATTAATACACATTGTATCAGTCACCTTTGGGCAAGATGGATTCGTTTCATCTCCACTCCACGTGTGAAGGAGGAAGCAACTCCTGTCCGTGGTAATTCCTGCATGAGCCTAGGGGACCACTCAGCAGCTGTAGGATCTCCTTGCAGTCTACCTGCCCCTGACTCTGACACTGGGCACATTTGGATGTGGGCCAATGCCAGGGTCAGGGGAAGGTAGATAGCAAGGACTAGGGAAGTCTTGCCACAGAAGTTTCATCAGGGGCTGGGCGTAGTGGCTCACACTTGTAATCCCAGCACTTTGGGAGGCTGAGGCGGGCAGATCACGAGGTCAGGAGATCGAGACCATCCTGGTTAGCACAGTGAAACCCCGTCTCTACTAAAAATACAAAAACTTAGCCCGGCGTGGTGGCGGGCGCCTGTAGTCCCAGCTACTCGGGAGGCTGAGGCAGGAGAATGGCGTGAACCTGGGAGGCGGAGCTTGCAGTGAGCTGAGATCCCGCCACCGCACTCCAGCCGGGGCGACAGAGCGAGACTCCGTCTCAAAAAAAAAAAAAAAGTTCCATCAGGAACACTTTGGCCAGGCTTAGCATTTCAATTCTCAAGCTCCAAGCCCTCTCCTGAATTAACATTAGGCCAATAGGCTCCTCTATCTGAAGGTTCTACTTAAAAGTTTGTTAGGTTGGGGAACTTCTGTACTAAGAAATATTAACCCTTACTCTTCAAGAGGATCTTTAGAATTTCAGTCTGACCTTGATCCTGGGTTACATTAGACTGAAAATACAAAACCAAACCTTTGCACCTGTACTGCTAATTTATCTATCTCTTACAGAACTAGGTCTTGAAAGAAGATTTTTATCCGAATCTTCAACTCCCAGCTCCTTGCAATCTTTGTAATCTTTACTTCCTTCTATTTACTCCCTACTAATTGCCCTATGAATAGAGTGATCATATAATTAATTGTTCAAACCAGGAGACATTGAAGTTTTATGTTTTTATTTGGGTTTTTTAGGTTGTTGGTGTCAGCTTTTTTTTTTTTTTTTTTGCAATTTTAAAAATTGAGATCTAATTCACATAAAATTCACCATTCTAAAGTGTACAATTAATTGGTTTTTAATATATTTTGTATTTTACAACTTTCACTTCTATCTCAAAAACATTTTCATCATCCCTAAGGGAGATTCCACACACATTAAGTAGTCACTCCCCGTTCTCTGTTCCCACAGGCCCTTGAAACCACGGAGATACTTTCGTTTTGCATGGATTTGCCCATTCTGGACATTTCACATAAATGGAATCACACAACATGAGCCACTGTGCCTAGTCTTGTTATTTTCTCTTTTTTTGATTATAGTTATCCTCATGGGTGTGACATGGTATCTTGTAGTTTTGATTTGCATTCCGTAACGATTAGTGGTGTTAAACATCTTTTAACATGCTCATTGGCCACTTGTATATTTCTCTGGAGAACTGTCTATTACAATTATTTGCCAGTCCAGGTGAGGTGGCTCACGCCTGTAATCCCAGCACTTTGGGGGCCAAGGTGGGCAGATCACTTGATCCCAGGAGTTTGAGACCAGCCTGGGCAACATGGTGAAACCCCATGTCTACAAAAATTACAAAAAATTGCCTGGAATGATGTGTCATGTGCCTATAGTCCCAAATACTTGGAAGGCTGAGGTGGGAAGATCACCTGAGCCTAGGAGACAGAGGTTGCAGTGAGCTGTGATGGTGACACTGCATTCCAGCCTGGGTAACAGAGTGAGATCCTGTCTCAAAAACAAACAAACAAACAAACACCTTATTTGCCCATTTTAAAAGTGAGTTGTCTTTTTATTGTTGAGTTGTAAGAGTTCTTTATATATTACAGATACTTTCACCTGGTATATGAATTGCAAATATTTTCTTCAGGATATTTATAAGTGAAGGGAGAGAACTGTTAATACTTGCTCAGAGAATACAGACATACTGAGACAGTTTCAAGCAAAACAGGACATATGATCAACCTACCTGTGGAGGATCGTGGTCCAGCAGGTTGAAGAATAAATGTTATTTTAATTTTAATGGGACAGTCTATCTAAATAATCAAACATAGTCAATCAAACCAAGTACCCTCTCTGCATTATCTGCAACACTAGATGCTGTGGAAAGGAATCTTTAAAAAATAGTGTAAAATATTTGTGAGTGCTTAAGCAACTTTAAGGTCAAGATTGAAAGACAGAAGAAACACACACATTGTAAATGAAAGGATTTGTGTACTATGGTGGATTAGAAGAAGAGATAAGTCTTAGGATACTTAGAGAAATTCTAGCTCTTTTTCCTTCTTTTTTCTTTCGGTCTCACCCTGTCATCCAGGCTGGAGTGCAGTGGGGAAATCATGGCTCATTGCAGCCTCTGCCTCCCAGGCAAAAGTGACCCTCCTGCCTTAGCCTCCCGAGTAGCTGGGACTACAGGTGTGTGCTGCCATGCCTGGCTAATTTTTGTATTTTTTGTAGAGACAGGCTTTCACCATGTTACCCAGACTGGTCTTGAACTCCTGTGCTCAAGTGATCTGCCCTACTTAGCTCCCAAAGTGCTGGGATTACAGGCATGAGCCACTGTGCCCAGCCAGTTCTAGCCTTAAAGAACAGGTAGGCCAGGCATGGTGGCTCATGCCTGTAATCCCAGCACTTTGGGAGGCCGAGGCAGGCGGATCACGAGGTCAGGAGATCGAGACCGTCCTGGCTAACACCGTGAAACCCCGGCTCTACTAAAAAATGCAAAAAATTAGCCGGGCATGGCGGTGGGCGCCTGTAGTCCCAGCTACTCGGGAGGCTGAGGCAGGAGAATGGTGCGAACCCTGGAGGCAGAGCTTGCAGTGAGCCGAGATCGTGCCACTGCACTCCAGCCTGGGCGACTGAGCGAGATTCCGTCTCCAAAAAAAAAAAAAAAAAAAAAAAAACAGGTAGCACTGAAACTAAGATAATTCTTGTTTTAAAAAGGAAGTGAGTTGGCCAGGCACAATGAATGGCTCATGCCTGTAATCCCAGCACTTTGGGAGGCCAAGGTGAGCGGATAACCTGAGGTCAGGAGTTTGAGATTAGCCTGGCCAACATGGTGAAACCCCATCTCTACTAAAAATACAAAAAGTACGCAGGCATGCTAGCACATGCCTGTAATTCCAGCTACTCAGAAGGCTGAGGCAGGGGAATTGCTCGAACCCAGGAAGCGGAGGTTGCAGTGAGCCAAGATTGCACCATTGCACTCCAGCCTGGGCAACAAGACTGAGACTCCATCTCAAAAAAAAAAAAAAGAGAGAGAGAATAAAAGGAAGTGAGTTATTTCATCTGTTCAGGCTGCTTTAACAAAAAAACCATACACTGGGTAGTTTATAAACAACAGAAATTTAGTTCTGGAGGCTGGCAAGTCCAAGATCAAGTTGCCGGCAAATTCAGTGTCTGGTGAGGGCCCACTTCCTGATTCAGAGATGGCACCTTCTTGCTATATCCTCATATGGTAAAAGGGGCTAGTTAGTGTTCAGGGGTCTTCTTTATAAGGACCCTAATCCCGTTCACATGGATGGAGCCTTCATGACCTAATCACTTCCCACACGCCCCACCTTCTAATACTATCACACTGAAGGTTAGTTCTGAACATGTGAATTTGTTCAGGACGTAATAGTTACTGAGAGCTCTAGCTCATGTGTATGACGTGTGCCAGGGAGTCCAGAAGGGCAGAGCACCCTTGTATGCTCCTATGCTGAGAGAAGGAACAAAAAATAAGGTCTATGTTTCACACAATGGTTTTGTTCTCTTTCCAACCTCTTAGGTTATCACCCCATTAGAGCAAGGAGAAAGGTTTCTAAAAATAAAAAAAAGGTATATATTATTTTACATTCCTGCTTTTGAAGAACAGAGCAGCCATTCAGAACACATTGATTCAATTCTGTTGCTACTTTGTTGCGTTTCATACTGTCCCAACCGGAAATTAGCCCTTAATTACTTGCCTAAAAACACTTACACTTTTATTGTTAGAGGTTGACATTGATGCTTTCTAATAAACAAGTCAACTTTGTGAGGACAGGCGCTTTCTGTTCACTGGTCTAGTCACATGTGAGGGTCTTGGATCTGCCCTTGCAGACCTCCTGTTTACTCTGCTCTCTGCCTTTGCTCTCTGGCTGCTGCCCACACACACTCAGCCAGTGGGCTCAGGTCTCTGCAGATGCTGGCTGAGTTCAGTCAGTGAGGATCCCTGTGTAGAGATTGGAAGAGGGAAGAAGGGTAAGATCAAGGTGTTGATTCCCCTGGCTACTTTTCTGTGAGGTTCCCTGATCCTGCCAGCTCTCTCCCTGGTCATATTCCTTTGCTCTCTCCCTCTCCTTCAGAACCTACAAGTGGTGACAGTTTTGCTGGTGCTAGCCTTGAGTTCCTGCATAATCCTGCTTTACCCACACCTTTGAAATTAATCCCTTTTGTAAATAAACTCCCTCTGGATTATCGTAATTTAAATGTGCCATCTGTTTACTCTTGGGACGCTAACTGATATAAACCCTCATAGTGCCCAAAACTTTAGAAGGTGCTTAGCAAGTATTTGTGGAATAATTAATAAATGCATAAATGAGAGCAGATGCTTCTATTTCATCTTCTCTTCCTTAACAATTAGCTGGTTAGAGAAGAGATTTTTGATAAGGGACATGAAACTTGCAAATTTTCAGTTTACACTTAATGTATAAGTTGACTTCATTTTGAGAAATCTATTTTTAATTTAAAGTGTCAGGTAGGCCGGGTGCTGTGGTTGACGCCTGTAATTTCAGTGCTTTGGGAGACTGAGGTGGGAGGACTGCTTAAGGCCAGGAGTTTGAGACCAGCCTGGACAACACAGTAAGACCCCATCTCTAAAAAAAATTTTTTTGATCAGCTGAGAATGGTGGTGCGGCACCTGTGTCTCAGCTGCTCAGGAAACTTGAATTTCTCTTTGGGAATTCAAGTGGGAATTCAAGTGGGAGGGTCTCTCGAGTCCAGGAGATCAAGGCTGCAGTGAGCTGTGATTGCACCACTGCACTCCAGCCTGGTTGACAGAGCAAGACCGTGTCTCTTAAAAAAAAAAAAAAAAAAAGCCAGGCAATAAGTCTCGTTGTATGATAAATCTGCCTTATTTTGTCACCACAATAATTAAGTCTATTCTTTTCAGTGCACTAAGCAAAAACATGTAAGACGAGAAGCAGGGGATGTTTTAACATTTTTTTCTAAGTCATGCGATGTAAGTGGTGTGTGTGTCTGTTTAGTATCAAAGGAAAAAAGAAAAATGTAGTTTTTTTCCTCATTTCGAAAACATCATACTTTTTCTTGCAATTGTTTTCTTAGCCATGATGCCCATTTCTACCTTTGCCGATTGTCACACTGAATGCTTCTGATCACAGGGCAGTAGTTCAGAAAAAGCCCTGGGGTATAGTACACTCAATTTTAGCTTTAGTCTTACCTCTTTCAATTTTGACTTCTCTTTGTTCACTCTGATTTTTTGTTTTGTTTTGCTTGTGGTATGTGTGTCTGTGCACACAGACATATTTTCAACATGGCCATGCTATAGAAAAAAGCATTTCTTACCTTCCAGCATACTTAACAAAATATTACCTGCTTTCTCACAGAAGCAAGATATCCATAGCTACCTGCCCTACAAAAATCAATAAAATTTTATTTTTGCTTTCATAAATGATTTCCTCAGTCCTCTAATTTTCTTGAGGACAAGAAGGAAAAAAAATTTAGCATTAGCCTCCATTTTATCCCTTTGTTCAGGAGACTTTATAAGCTCCAAGAAAAAAAAAAAAAAGTCTGTTAGAAATAGCAACTATGCCTATGCAGATTCCCTTTGTCAAGGAATTTGATTAGAATGAGAATATCAAAGATTATCAAAGATCAGTAATGGTGAATTAACAGATCAGGGGCTAGGCATGGTGGTTCATGCCTGTAATCCCAGCACTTTGGGAGGCCAAAGCAGGAGGATGGCTCGAGCCCAGGAGTTTGAGACCAGCCTGGGCAATATGGCAAAACCCCATCTCTAAGAAAAATACAAAAAGTAGCAAGGCACAGTGGCATACGCCTGTAGTCCTACCTACTCAGGAGATGGAGGTGGGAGGATCACCTGAGCCTGGGAGGTCGAGGCTGCAGTGAGCTGTGATGGTGCCACTGCACTCCAGCCTGGGTGACAGAGTGTGACCCTATCTCAAAAAAAAAAGTAGAACAAAGACCTAAGAAATGATGACCATTTCAGCAAGTGTGGAAATGAAAAATGAAAGGATGGATTCACTATCAACCAGGGATTAGGAGAAAAAAACTTGTCTCAAAGAAAAAGTCTGTGGAACATCTTTTCAGTGGATTCTAAGTGAGTCAGTCACTCTAAGTGAGTCAGTCACATCTCTTGGATGGCGAACGGAATGGACACGATGGGTGTGGCCGCCATTATTTGACTGGACACGATCCCTACTGCTTTCTAAATTGGGAGCTTGCTACATGATCTTTTTGGAAAAGTTTCTTTCAAATTATTGCCTGGGCTTGTCATGGCTTGTCCCAAAGCAGCCAAACAACTGTCTCCAATGTGCTTTTTTGCCCCAATCCAGCTATTGTGTGCTTTGATGGGACTGAGGGCTATGCTCCTAAGTCTGGTCTGCATCTTAAGAAGAAATGACAGGGAAAGAGTTTGGAATGCTCTAGCCCACTCAGTGACAATGTGTTAGGGTGTTTTCCTCAAATAAAATGCCATTCTTAATTATATTTTCCTCAAAAAGTAATTCTCTGTGATTGCCAAAGAGAAATTCAATCATATGTGTCTTTGTTATTCATTTTCTTGTGGATTCTGTAAAACAGAATCATTGTAGTATGTGTGAATTTTCTATATTGCTTTGATTTCAAGACAAACTGAAATTTTGATCTGGTGATTTTAGTGAAAACGGAGAATTGCTGAGCAGACTCAGATTTAGCTTCCAAGGACAGGACAATCATGAAGGCTTTGTTGCATTTTGTGCATAGTTTAGGGTGAACATCAGATCTTGAAGTTTCCAGAAGGATAAAGGTTGTGTTAAATGGCATATTTTCTTATCCATCTCTTTCTTTTCACTCCTTCTTATATAACTTGTTGAAAAAAAAAAAAAAAGAACCATTTCTTTCAGAAAAATCAATTTAAATGGACTCTCCCATCAGATGGAAAAACTGAGCGAAATTGAAAAATAGCTCAGCTCATTAGAATACTTCCTGGGGACTCTCTGGGGGAAAGGCAGGGAGGGAAAAAAACAGGGATTTACAATAAAATTAGGGGTGAAAACAAAAACAAAACCTCATTCCAAACTATTATGTAATGATGACCCAGGAATGATGGCAACGAGAGATACAGTCCAAAACTATACAGTAAGTGCCATAACCATTGGAAAAGGAGCTAAGGGAAACAAAAGAAAGAATCACTGCTGAGAATGGGACGGTTTTTGTGAATGTCTACACCAAGAATCTGTGAAGTTCTGTAATCCTATACTCTTCCCCAGTCCTCTGGAAGGTACCTTAGGGGTTAATGTGACTATGAAGCTATCTGAAGCACAAACCAAATTTTAGGCACCCAGCCCTGGAGCGGATAAAGGGGTTGTGGTAGTTTGACTTCAGTGCACTACAGCTTCTCCCAGTTCTCCGAGTGAGCCGTCCTCAAATTGAAGTGCCGCTTTAGGCATGAGGAGCAGAAATAGCAATGTGGAGGGGTGGAGACGGCTTGCTCTGAAGAGCTTTTTGTCTGGTGATTCTGTGACTAAAGATAATATTTGTTTATCTTGTATGTTTAACTTGTGTCTTGTAATCCAGAAAGCTGGAAAAAAAAAAAGTAGAATTACAAGTAAGTTAGTGAACCAACCCATAGTATAGGGTATAATTTCTAGGCATGGGAAGGGCAGGAAGAACAAAATCAGCAGTTATGATAGAATGTATTTTTTCTGTGCTCTCTCCAACCCTTCCAGTAGGATAATTTTACAATTAAAGTGCTGATTGCGCAGCAGTGTTTGATGTCGAGTTATGCTCATGGAAGCGACTTTCTTACTTCTTGCATAGTTAAATGATTTTTTAAAAGAAAATAAAACATCAGTCAATCAATCAAACACAAAAGTCTTCCAGTGGCACTCCAAGGCTGGGAAGCCCAAGGCTGCAGAACATGGAGAAGGATTTAAAACTTGAACATCCTCCCATCACCAAAACATGATTACAATAGCTCAGTGAATATACTAGGTATTATAATGGGTGTGGAGAGGCCAGAGGAGTGGGGGGTCTTGGGGAAACACGTTTAGGCTTTTAAAGGATAAAAGGCCCGGAAAAATTCCAGGAAGGAGAAACTGTATGTTCTATCACAGCAGCGTATTTTTTCTCAGTGAGATCAGCGCCTCCTCTTTTTCTCGTTACAGGCTCGGCTCAATATTATTGAAGTAAAGCCAACAGCAAGTTAGCGAACCAGCAGGGGAGCAAATTGATTATACAGTTAACGGTGGAAAAACTGAAATTCTTTATTAAGGGAAAATGAAATACAGTTAATTTATGCTTCAACCGAGCCTTTCCCCACGTGGCATTTACTCTACTGGTTCTTTGACTTTGCTGTGAGGCTGTAACTCAGCCAAAAAATGACAGAAGCTTTACTGATTTAAAAATAAGGCAGGTTTTGAGCTTTTTTTTCCCCCCTTGCATGATGATTTTTCCAGCTACAATTACTGTAACTCACTCATTATAGAGGATAGCATGGCAGGCAAACAGGCAAGAAAAAAAGTGTGGTAAAACAGTTGGCAGAATGTAAATTGAAAGTCTTTGCCATCTAATTTTAAACAGTATTTATAGAGAGCACCCATTGAATACAGCATTCAATGTCTCACACAAAATCTCTTAAGTAGCAGACACATTTGCTGAAGTTGTTAGCAAAACTAGTGGACCCTAATAAGTGAAAGAAATTAAAACAACTCTAAGTTCCAAATGTAAAAGATAGAATCAAGGTGAGGTCCATCAATTTCATGTAATTTTGAACTATAAAACCTAATGCTGGAGTGCCCCTTCAGAATTAAAAATAACACTAATGATTTACACACACAAAGGAAGCGTTCAAAGATCTGCATTCTAGATTTTCTCTTATTAATTCTTACAATAGCCCCAGGTTCAGAGATATTGCTGTATTATTTTCTAACTTTTTATTTTGAGATAATTATAGATTTTCATACAGTTGTAAGAAATAATGCGGGGAGATCCCACATACCCTTTGCCCAGTTTCCCTCAATGACAACATCTTGCATAATTATAGTACAATATCACCACCAGAAAATTCACACTGATGCTGTCCAGCAATCTTATTCTGTTTTATGTGCACTCATTTACATATATGTATGTGTGAAGGGGTGTGTGTATATACTCTATGCGATATTTTCACATGTGTGGTTTCATGTAACCACCACCAGTGAAGATATGTAACAGTTCCATCACAAAGATCCCTCGTGCTACCCTTTTATAGCCACAGCCACAGCTACCTCCTTCCTACCCCACTCCCTAACCTCTGGCAACCACTAATCTGTTTTCCATCTCTGTAATTTTGTCATTTCAAGAAAGTTATATAAATGGAATCATACGATATATAGACTTTTGAGATATCCTTGAGATCTATTCAAGTTGTTGTGTACATCAATAATTTGACTCTATTAATGCTTAGTAATATTCCATGGTATGAATATACCACAATTTGTTTAGCTATTCACCCACTGAAGGACATTTGGATTATTTCCACTTTGGGACTATTACAAATAAAACTGCTGTAAACATTTGTGTACAGGTTTGTGTGTAAACATAAGTTTTATTTCTCTGGAATAAATGCCTAGAACAATTGCTCTGTGTGTGTGTGTGCACACATGGTGTGTGCGTGCTTAGTCCTATACAATTTATCAAATGCTAAAATTCATGTGACCATGACCATAGTCAATATATATAGTATTATTCTTTTAGCAATAAAAATACAATATGATAGCCTGTAATTGCAGCACTTTGGGAGGTGGAGAAGGGAGGATCACTTGAGGCCAAGAGTTCATGATCAGCCCGGGCAATACCCCTAGATCTCATCTCTACCAAAAAAAGACTTTTTTAATTAGCCAGGCATGGTGGCACATGCTGGTAGTCCCACCTACTCAGGAGGCTAAGGTGGGAGGATCCCTTGAACCCAGAAGTTTAAGGATACCGTAAACGATGGTCTGATCACGCCAGTGCACTCCAGCCTGAGCCACAGAGTGAGACTTTGTCTCTAAAAATAATTTTATAGACAGGTAGAAGAATAGAGCAGAGCTACCGTGTAGCATGCTGAATTGGGGCAATTGCTCTGTTTCAATTCAATTATATTCAAAATATATACAAATATGCAGAAATCACTGCTGTCTAAATACAATGATTCCTGTAAGTTACAGGCATAATAATAAATATATTATACCTAGTATTATTATTATTATTATTTTGTGACAGGGTCTCACTCTGTCACCCAGGTTAGAGTTCAATGTCATGATCAGACCATGGCTCACTGCAGCCTCAACCTCCTGGGCTGAAGGGATTCTCCCACCTCAGCCTCCTGAGTATCTAGGACCACAGGCGTGCACCACCACACCTAGCTAATTTTTAAAAACTTTTTGTAGAAATGGAGTCTCACTTTATTGCTCAGGCTGGTCTCAAAGCCCTGGCCTCAAGCGATCCTATCACCTCAGCCTCCCAAAGTGCTGAGATTACAGGCATGAGCCACCATGCCCAGCTATGCCTATTATTTTAGTACATTTTTATGTCCTCAAGGAAACCTAAAAGTTTTACATTTACTATATTTTTGTTAGAAAAAGACTTTTTAAGCCTTTTCGTACAACGGACTGAGTATGGATGCTCACCTGTAGGTGTCTAATTCTGAGTCAATATCACTGCTTTTATTTGGAGGATTCTAAGATAATGAAATGTGAGACATTGGAATCCTATCTCTGATCAAGCTGTGGCTCAGAAGAGATATAAGGAGAGCCATTCCTACCACAGGACAGTTAGAATCATTCTCCAGCAGAAGTGACCTGAGGAGTGGTTATTAAAGACTTCAAGACAAAGGAAAAAGCCTTGGTATGTCGGGACTGCAACATTCTATTGAAAGGTAAGACCCTTTGCATAAGCAAGTCAGAGGTCAGTAGCTGTTGGCGAAGCCTTATAGCTACACCTTGTCCATGTCGCCACTACTCCATTATGTCTCTGTGAGCTCCTTCAGGGCAGGGACTGTATTTAACTTAGTTCTGACTCCCTGGCACTTAGCACAGTGTTTGGACATAGTAGCACTCCATATATAACTGGGCATAGCAAGAGACATACAAAATTAGGAATTTAAACCACAGATAAAAGGAAAAAAAGGCAGTATTTTATATTGAATTAGTCCCTGTCATCAGAGGATATTATAGGACGGGTTGGGGAGAGGCCCAGCACGTGGCAGGCCCTCTGACGGGGGCAGCCCTGAAAGGACAGCGACGGGATGAACAGAGTCCACGCAGGCTTGATCCAGAAGGCTCTACCTTGGCGCAGAGCAGCAGGAGCCTACTCTGCGGGGCTGAGATTGTAAACTGAACCAGGTGGGCATCTGGGTTGGAAGTCCTTCCTCAGCTCTGTTCCACCCTGGGAACGCCTCTGCTATTTTCTTACAGTACTGTGTTCACCTTATCTGCGTATTAGATCTTCCTTCTCTACTGGACAGCGCACTTCTTAAGGCAGAGCCACACGTTCTACTCAGAGCACATAGAACTTGCTCAGTAAATTTTTTGAGTGGTTGAATGAATGAGGTATTGCATCTCCGTTTGTGCTGTTTCCTCCCCCAGAGTGCCTTCCCCATCTTGTCCGACCGATCAGACCCAAACCGCTTAGAAGACTCAGCTCAAGGGTCACCTCTTCTCTGGTTTTCCCTATTCCTCCTTCTCATTGGCAAAGTAACGTGGCGTACTGCCCTTCTGGAATGCCACCGCTACACCTTGTCCATGTCGCCTCTACTCCATTATGTCTCTGTGAGCTCCTTCAGGGCAGGGACTCTGTTCAACTTAGTTTTGACTCCCTGGCACTTAGCCCAGTGTTTGGACATAGTAGCACTCCATGTATAACTGGGCATAGCAAGAGACATACAAAATTAGGAATTTAAACAACAGATAAAAGGGAAAAAGAGGCAGTATTTTATATTGAATTAGTCCCTGTCATCAGAGGATATTATAGGACAGCAATCCCTGTTAAACTTGGTTAATGAAGTAACTATTACTTTACCAATTTTCCCTAAGGATACCCTTAGAAAAAGAGTATAAGCCCTTAGAAAAGGACTTAGGCAGAAGCCCACATTTCTGGATGGAAAGAGGACAATGCAGAAAACCATTGGAATGCAGGGCCTATAGAATGTCCTCTATTCAGATATCCTGAAACATCCCAATGACTACATTTCCACCCCCTCACCCTGCTGTTTGGTATCACATAAACTTGAGCCTTCAACTAAATTCTAAACCAGGAAAAAATAATCTAAAATTGGAAGAAACCTTTTGTCCTAGCTACTGGAAGCCAGTGTTATTTATTCCCAGATCAAGGTCCTTATTAAAATGCATGTATTTTTTAAAACAAATGTAACTTCAGTGGCAATGAGTCCTCAATATAAAACTCTCCAATCAGGCCAAGTCAATCTCTTTAAAATTTTCCCAACAGTCACAATTTATAAAACATGTAAGCCAAACCCAATAAATCAAGTAAATAGCATTGCATAATGGAGGCTTAAATATAGAACAAGACAAGCCAGAAAGGTTCAATTAAGTAAATGCTGTACATATGTCTAGCTTTGGTGAGGTCAGTATACTATATTGGGTTATTTTAGTATAAAGCCAAATAAAATAAGATAATTTAATGATTACATAAAAAAGAGGAAGAAACAAGAATAAAATGAATACTTTAGGAAAATATAATGGACCAAAAAGTCCTAGAACAAGCTAGAGTTTTGAATTACAATACACTCTTAATAGAAACCCTAGAGTTAGTAAATAGAAAAGTTGTGAAACTCTGATAACAACACAAAAATAGAGTGAAATTCTCTGAATAATTAGTGCATACTATTGTAATTGTGATTTTTAAATCCTAAATTGTTTTCAGACAATTAATATGTAACAAAAGCAAAATGTACATATATGATACAAAGTTGCCATGGTGATACTAGGCTATTGAAGGACTATATAACTCTGACACAATGGGATGAAAATGAAAAATATATCTAATCATCCAGATGTTTTGTCTACACAGTTGCAAAATTATAATATTTCAAGCTATGTGAGTGATTTAATGAACTTACATTTTTCCTATGAATGTTTGATCCTGGCCAACAATTTTTTCTACCTCTTTGCAGTAGAAAGGGGATCCTATCAATTAGGAAAAACTTAATTCATGAAAAATATAACTGTTATATGTATGTACAATACAATATCCATGAGCACATGTCTATAATGATTATGCTGTCAAACTAATCATGATTAACTTTTTTCTTCTAATATTTTTTGCTGTACATTCATTTATTTTGTTGTTCACCGATGCTTACAGGCAAAAAAAAAAAAAAGAGACTGTGACTACTGTAAGTCTTCAAATGCTTAGAAAACATATATAGGAGAAAAACTTTAAATGGAGAAATCTATCCGTGAATGTATTGTTTTATGCACTGGGAAACAGGAGCTATTATTTAATTTTACCAGAAAAACACTTTTGGACAATTTGTATGTATCATTGTCTCTGAACATAAACTTGAAGATTATTTCTTCGGTCAAACCAGATTTTTTACCAGTTTCCAAACACACCTCTGTGCTTTCCTCGGCTCATATTAATTCACGTATTCATTCAATACCTAGTTATTAAGTGCCTGGTAGGTGTCAGACATTCTGCCAGATGCAGGTAATACAAAGGTGAAGTAATACACACAGTTGGTGCCCCTGTGGAGCTTATGATCCACTGGGGCACACAGACTTCAATCAAGTGATCATACAAATGAATGGCATGAGAGCCTGTGTGAGAGGATTTGATCTCATCAGAGATGCCAGGCAAGGCTTCCCTGAGGAGGTGGCACTTGGGCTGGGGTCTGAAGGATAATTAGGAGTTACATAGGTGAAAAGGTGGTGCAAAGGTGTTCCAGCCAGAGGGAATAACATATGTAGAAATCATGTGACAGGAGAGAGGGTACCAGAAACTAAGATGGGCCTATGTGGCTAGACCAGAGAAAGGACAGGAACATATTCAGGTGAAGCTCCAGAGAGAAAGTACGGGAAAGAGCATGCCCCTTGCAGGGTCTTGCAGATGAATGGAATTTCATCATATCCCAAGATATTTTTCCTAAAAGGCCCTTTGAAATCCTATATGGCCATTCTCAGATGCCACCTCCTCCAAAATGCATTTCCCAATCCCTTCAGCTAAATGTGTCGTTCCCCTCCTCTACGCTTCAGATAACTGTGGTCATACCTGTGTCGTCTCATTATCCCTTTCTGCATTGTATAATGGTTATGTGTGTTGCTTAGTGTCAGGGTTGTGAGTTTATTCACCTTTGTATTCCACACATATGTAATAAGTGCTCAATCCAGGTTTGAATAGCTTCAATTTAATCAGCACTCTGGTTCAGCAATTTGAGCCACTGCTTTTTCATGATCAAAACTGCTGGTTAAAAAGCCTTTAGTAGTGCTATGGAGTGGATAAAGGATTTTGACAGGCAAAGATAAACTCTGAGATGTATGGCAAAATATTGTTACATCTAGGTAAACTGGAGGAGATATGACATACCTGGGTACATGGCTTACTGATACGGGAACACAAAACCATTGGTAGCTCAGTATTCAACTTCACAGTTGCATGAGAACTAATGGCCTTTACCATGTTGTGAAAGTTCCTAGGAATGCTCTGTGATCCTGAGATGTGGATGACCTCCAAGGAAGGGCAGGTGCTCACTTTATACCTGACCAACTTTCACACATGTAATAAACATTGGCTACATAATACTAAAAATTTGGAAAAAACTTAAAAATTTTAGTTGAACATTCTACCAAATAATTCTGGTTTTATCTAGAATTTCGGTAATGGTTACAAATATTCAATGTCTGGGCATTAGGCTAAAACAGAAAATATGAACCATGGATATAAAATGCGTGCCTCTGAAGACTAGTACCTAGTTTTATTATTTGTTTTTTTTTTGGTATCTAGTGTTTGAGGAAAGAATTACTTTTTTCTTTTAAAAATATGGCTTTATTAAACAATTGAATAAAACTGATATGAAGTCAATTCATTTTTACACATCATGGAAAGGAAAAACGATCATGGATAAAACTAATAATAAAATGTTTTCTATGTCAGACGTGGTGGCACGCACCTGTAGTCCTAGCTACTCAGGAGGCTGAGGCAGGAGGATTGCTTAAGCCAAGGAGTTAGAGGTCAGCCTGGGCAACACAGCAAGACCCTGTCTCTAAAAAAAGTTTTCTAAATTACAAGCAGCAAAATTATTAAACACAAAGTGAACATTCACAAAGATCAATGTAACAAGATAAAATGAAAATAAAGAAAAGAGAGGAAGATTATATATATATATATATGTGGAAAGTGTAAGTACTTTTATATATATATACACACACACACACAAGTAGAAAAGGAGTAATTGCTGTTTATGTGTTAGGCTTGCTAGGTATTTTACATGTGTGAATTTATTCAGTTTTCACAGCACTTCTATGAGGACTGTACTATTATTATCCCCATTTTACAGAAAACTGGAACACAGAGAGATTAAATAGCTTGCACAAGGTCACACAGCTAAAAAGCAGTAGAGCTAGGACCTCAATTGGGGCAGCGTGACTCTCCAGAGTGCATTCTTCATGAGAGCAGAAATTGATTTTTAGGGGGTAAAAAAAATCTTAGACATTACTAAGGTTTGTGGCCCTCCCAAGGGACAGATACATAAACAGTCACATAGTACACAAATAGTATTAAAATCTCATGGGGAAGGAGAGATTGGTTAAGAAAAATTTGTCTAAAATGTCTCCTTAGGGGTGTAGTGAAAATGAAAGCTGAGGGCAGTGATTACACCTGTAATTTCAGATTCATTATATAAATGAGACTCATTAGCATATGTGTTGTCATCAAAATCATGGGAGTGGATGAAATTGTGCTTTGAGAGGCTGAGGTGGGAGGATGGCTTGAGCCTAGGAGTTCAAGACCAGGCTGAGCAACACAGTAACACCCCCATTTTTACAAAAATTTTTTAAAAATTATCTGGGCATGGTGGCTGGTGGCACCTGCAAGTAGTTCTAGCTACTTGGAGGCTGAGGCAAGAGGATCACTTGAGCCCTGAAGGTCAAGGCTGCAAGAAGCTATGATTGCATCATTGAACTCCAGCCTAGGCAACAGAGCAAGACCCTGTTTCCAAAAAAAGAAAAAACAAAGAAAGACTGAAAATGAGATTGAGAAACACTGCTCTAAAGTTTGTGCTCATAACTCCTATTTAATAATGCCTCTTAAGCTTCATGTTATGTTTTTTCTTTTCTCAGAGAACAAATTGAAGGGGTGACGTTCACATTTCATTAATAATGTGGATTCAGGAGCTCCGTAATGATGTAGATTCAGTCTGCTGAAATGTGTCAGTTCTGAAATAGCTAATTTAGCTATCTCCAAGTAATGGTATCATAGCAATTGTTATCTCCAAGTTATTGATTATTGAAGTTTCACTAAAACTTTATAGTGTACTTGTTTGTATGGTATTCTGCTACAAAACTGTATATTCCTATGACCGAAGACAGTCCTGAGGAAACTTACAGAGTGGGTACTGTTTATCCTGTCTGGCACTTTCCCTATCATTTTGGAACTCCTCCTTGACCTCTGAGTTCTCTCTTTTAATCTTCCCTGGTTATTCAGTCATTCATTAGACCCAGTAACATTTATTGAGTACCCTGTGCAATTTCATTCACTCCCATGATTTTGGTGACAACACATATGCTAATGAGTCGCATTTATATAATGAATCTGAAATCTTTCATCCTAGCAAAGATTTTTTTTTCCCTGAAGTTCCAGAGGCCAAACTGCCTAGTGGACATTTCATTGTCAAGTCCCCCAGACTACTTAAAACTTAACACATCCCACAGGGAATGACCTTCTTCTGCATGTGTGCTTCTCCTCCTGGTTCCTCCTTTAAGAACTGGCAACTTCGGCCGGGCGCGGTGGCTCACGTCTGTAATCTCAGCACTTTGGGAGGCCGAGGCGGGTGGATCATGAGGTCAGGAGTTCGAGACCATCCTGGCTAACATGGTGAAACCCTGTCTCTACTAAAATTACAAAACATTAGCCGGGTATGGTGGCGGGTGCCTGTAGTCCCAGCTACTCGGGAGGCTGAGGCAGGAGAATGGCGTGAACCTGGGAGGCGGAGCTTGCAGTGAGCCGAGATTGTGCCACTGTACTCCAGCCTGGGCGACAGAACGAGACTCTGAAAAAAAAAAAAAAAAAAAAGAACTGGCAACTTCATCCATCTCATCACCCAAGCCAGAAACCTGGAAGCGTTTGTCATCGGTCACATTCTACCAGTGACCAACTCTTGACAATTGTACTTCCTTACATTTCTCAGATCTTTACTCTCCTTTCTAGTCAAATATATTACTAAATTCACAGCCTTATCACTTCTGTATAGAAAACCGTTCCCTGCTTTGAAACTCTTCAGTAGCTGCCCATTGCATGAAGAATGTAGACCCTCTATGATCTGACCTCACTGGGCATACCATTCCATCACCACTCACACCCTACATTTTTGAGGCTTGTAACTCATTTTCAATAAGGTTACTTTGAAAATGTCTGAATCACAGGCCCTAAATTGGCATGTGGGAATCCACCAAAGCTACCTTTGACATATAGAATGGAAAACATGTCCTGTATTTGTTGCCTGAATGTGAATTCCTACCTAAAGTGGACTCCTCTTTTTTTTTAAGTGTACTTCTCTTAAAAGCAAGCACATCAAACAAAATATATTGCTATCACCCCTACAGTGCCTTGTGTACTATAGATGCTCAATAAATATATTTTGACAAAAATCACTATTGACTATTATTCTACAGACTTGCATGTTCTTTCTCTTGGAAATAGAATTATGTTATGAGACCACAGTATTTCTTATTCATATAATTTGATGGGAGGAAAGACAAAATAAACTATAAATTCAATTTACTGACTTACTTATTGAGGAAATTGAGATATTACTAAGTAAAATATAAATATCCAGTCCAGCTTTTTCAAAAGACAGATATGTAAAAATATAGTTATTGCTCAAACTGGTTTGTGATATGCTTTCACAGTTTATTTAATGTTATTATAGCCTGTAATCAATATATAAACAATAGAATTCCTAAGTAACACATAAATCTCTGAAAGAAATAGATTAAAATCAGCTGTTTTTTGTTAAAATGTTGGGGCCTTAACCAAAACATAGACTTTTAACTTCACTAAATCTAAACTCATTTTAGGAAATATGCAAATCCATATAAGTATGAAATTACCATTAAACAGAATTTTTATTGTAATTTTATTTCCTGAGAATTCAGCATTTATTTTGTTTTTGTGAGTGAACCCTAGGATTTTATTTTATTTTATTTATTTATTTTTTGAGACAAGGTGTTACTCTATTGCCCAGGCTAGAATGCAGTGGTGCAATCCTAGCTCACTGAAGCCTCCATCTCCTAGGTTCAAGCAATCCTCCTGCCTGGGCGTTTCGAGTAGCCGGGACTACAGGGCGCGTGCCCCTAGGCCTGCCTAATTTGTTTTTATTTTTGTAGAGACAGAGTTTTGCTTTGTTGCCCAGGCTGATCTCAAACTCCTCACCTCAAGCAATCCTCTCACCTTGGCCTCCCAAAATTCTGGGATTACAGGCGTGAGCTACTGTGCCCAGCCAAAACCCAGAATTTTCTGAGTTCAATTTTGCTTGGCCAACTGCCAGTCTGAAATGAAAACCCTCTCATCTAAAATCTTTGTAGAGCAGATACATCATAGAAATATTTCATTTGTAAATCAAACCCACAGATCCACAGAACTGTTTCATTTCAAAACTCTCTACTTCAGCCTCACTGTCAGGGAAATGGTTAACAGATTCAAAACTAGTAATGAAGATGGACTTGCAGTATCTTTTCAATGATCAGTATTAGCAAGTAGTGTAAATATCTATCTAGGACTCATCCATATACTCATCTGTACCTATGGTTATCAATCACTGGTTTATTCTTATGTCCTCCCTAATTTTGTGTGCTTAAGAGCACACTCTGATTTTACCATTTACTATTCCATTTAAATAAACCTTGATTCCTAGTCTGGTGCTAAATACAGAGTGCTCAAAAACAGGTCTTTCTATTTTTTTTTTTTTGAGACGGAGTCTCGCTCTGTCGCCCAGGCTGGAGTGCAGTGGCCCGATCTCAGCTCACTGCAAGCTCCGCCTCCCGGGTTTACGCCATTCTCCTGCCTCAGCCTCCCGAGTAGCTGGGACTACAGGTGCCCGCCACCTCACCCGGCTAGTTTTTTTGTATTTTTTAGTAGAGACGGGGTTTCACCGTGTTAGCCAGGATGGTCTCAATCTCCTGACCTCGTGATCCGCCCGTCTCGGCCTCCCAAAGTGCTGGGATTACAGGCTTGAGCCACCGCGCCCGGCCAAAAACATATCTTTCAAGTGTATGAATCGATTTGAAAATACGTCTATATCTTTTAAATCAGAACTATATCAATAAAAATATTTTAGTAAATTGTCAAATTAGGCTGGTCACTGCCATATCTTTCAACACTATGTAAGCAGTAATTGAAACTAATAGACTATTTGAAACATATTTTAATTAAAATTCATATACAAACCCATGTATAAAGTATATGTTAAGCTATGTATTTTACACGGATTTCTGGTATTAAAATTATCTAAGCATATTCAAGATTTGAAATGCACATAGCCCAAAGAACCAATACTTCATTTATCATGAAAGCCTAATTTGTTTTATGAGAGTGTGGAATAAGCATTCACCACATGAAAACATTTTAGTACAACCACCTTTCACAAATAGTGTATTTCTGGTTTCTTGCTCTACAGTGGAAGAGCTACAAAAAGCAAAAGCAAACACCTTTGTGGTAATCAATAAGTAGCATTAGTACTACATATATTATGCTTCAAATTGAGTTGGGTCTATTTTTGTTTTATGTTTCAATGTACAGCATTATCCTTTGGCAATGTCAAGAGAATGAAAAATGTGCTGTTTATAAAATGAAGTATTGAGTTTATTTTAGATATCACAGCTTACAAAAACACTCTCAAAATGCAAAAGCATACCCTTCAAGTTCAATAGAATAATGTATATTGGAAAGGGATAGAAATAAATTATTTATTATACATACTAAAATATTTATTTAATTTAAAAAATATACATGTAATTCCACAAGCCAGCAAAATTGAACTATCGTTTTTGAGATTCTCAGCCAGTCTTTACTTATCTGCATACATAATTTTTACATATTGTAATGGAATAAAATTGCACTTTCATAAGATAGAGTTTAGCGTTTTAATGTCATTTGCCACAATTTGCCTTATTATTGACATAAAACTCCAACATACAGCTTGTTTGAGCATTTATCAGTGGAGATCTTCATTTCTGGCCAGATTTCATAAATCCATTTATTAATTAGAAATAAGCTGATAGATAAGATAGAAAAAAAACCATTATTTATTAAATTCAACATACCTTTTATACTTCATTTCCTGGATTCTTGAATCTTTAATCCAATTAGCGTTAGGCTGTGGAGTATGAAAAATAATCGGCAAAATCATCAGGTGAGAGTTCCTTCTGATGACCTGTGTGTCTTCCTTCTCACTCCAACACTATTACTTTACCTTCCAGTTAAGAAACAACGCAACTATTTTTTTTTTAACTGAATGAAAGGGATCATTTTTGTTTCCTTACGGATTATTAAATATAATACTGAACTCACCTATCATGACAGCCAATGAGGCAGTGGTTGGGCCAAAGAAAGGGGATAGTGGGGAGGAAACTGAGTGAGGAACTGCCACAGGCAGAAGAAAACATTTGGAGATGGCTGTGTCGGCTATCTCCATCAAGGTGGCGGTTTCAAGGATATATACATATGTCAAAACTTACCCACTGTAATTAAGTGCTGTTTATTGTGTGCCAATTATCCCTTAATAAAGCTATAAAAAATGTAGTGCTATTGTAAAAGTAAAGATAATTATTAAAGTAAAAGTAATTAGCAAATGTCTATGATATTATACCATTTTCCTTAAAGGGGCAAGAGATTTTGCCTTTTTATCTCATTTTATCTGTAAGATAAATTCAAAATTTTGGGAATGCTTACTTAAGGCAAGCTTAATTTTCCATATATTGTTTAGCTTGCTTTCCATTGCAATTCATAGTTGCACTTCACCATAAAAAATGCAGGTTGGGCGCAGCGGCTCATGCCTGTAATCCTAGCACTTTGGGAAGCCGAGATGGGAGGATCACTCAAGCCCAAGAGTTCAAGATCAGCCTGAGCAACAAAGTGAGACCCTATCTCTACAAGAAATAAGAAAATTAGCCAGGCGTGGTGGCACACGCCTGTAATCCCTGCTACTCGGAAGGTTGAGACAAGAGGATCGCTTCAGCCCAGCCATGATCATACCATGGCACTCCAGCCTGGGCTGACAGAGGGCAGCCCTGTCTCAAAAAAACAAAGCAAAACAAAAACCTCACACACAAAAAACGAAAGCAAAGGGCCTTTAACTAAAACTAAAAATAAAACATGTATTAAAGCCCTACATTCTTTTTGAGTGTACAAATCATTTTTGCTGATATCTTTATGATTTTAGTCTTTAATCCTGTTCTTGAAATTGATGATTGAGATTTAAAACCTCATATGTATTACTTTTGTACTCTCCATTGATGGTTAATTATGATTGTTCCATATTTCCCCTTATTCTTTCCCCGTATAAGAAGACAGTGAGATGTCAAACAATATGTTTAAGGATGACTTTACAACCATCACAACTCTGGGAGAAAATGTCCCACATGTGTACAAAGTGACTTTAATCTAGAAAGAAACATAAATTTACAAATAAAGTAGCAAGCAAGAAAGAATGAAAAGGAGGAAGGAAGGGAAGTAGAAAGAAAAATGCATACATTAAGGGTAATTACAACCCAGTTATAGCGCTCCTGTTTTATTGTAAAGGCATATCCAAGTAGCTCCACTTAATTGAAAAGCTTGTCACCTCTGGAACAACCTTGTGGATGCTTTCAGCCTCCACAACTCTGGGCAGAGAAATTGCCTTCATTTAGCAGGAGCACCCTTGAAGGTTGGTGCTCACCCTCATGCCCCAGCACCCATACACATATTTTTATCAGGCTTCAAACATAAATGAAAGAATGGGGCCTATTATAGTATTGCCATAAAACATCTCAAAATTACGCATTTATAATTCCTGAAGGTATGCTGATGTGCACTGAACTTAGCTTGATCCAGACAAATATGTTTTGGCATGAGGCAGAATAATTAAAAATTGGAATTTTGAAATTTGTGAAGGTTTTGAAATGCAGAGACTCCAAAATAGTTAAATATTGACCTCAGCCACAATACACCTTCCTTCTTCTTATATGAGACTGAAAATCAGAAAAAAACTTATATAGTAGTTTCCCACAGTAAGTAGCTAAGATGAAGTGATAGCTTTTGTTCTAAACTTTATTTTTTTTAGCAAATGAGCTCGGCATGGGTACACATTAGATTGCCACACAGAGGGCATATTGCTTGCTGAGCAATTTGCCCTACAGAATATTGCTATGCTGCCTTGCTTTGGGCACACTGCTAAGCTAAATTCCTGTCTCCTGTCATCACTGACAGTAGAACAGCTGGAAACTAAAGATTGCAAGAAACATTATAATTTTTTCCTTAAACAATTTTCTTAGATAACAGCAAGTTATTTTTATTTTTATTTTTAGAGATGGTCTCACTGTGCCACCCAGGCTGAGTGCAGTGGCGCAATCCCAGCTCACTGCAGCCTTGACCTCCTGGGCTCCAGCAATCCTCCTGCCTCAGCCTCCTGAGTAGCTGGGACAACAGGCATGTATAACCATGGCTGACTAATGTTTATTTTTATATTTTTAGAGACAGACAGGTCTTGCCCAGGATGACGTGAAGTGGCACAATTATAGCTCATGGCAGCCTCAACCTCCCAGGCTCAAGGGATCGATCCTCCCACCTCAGCCTCTGGAGTAGTTGAAATTATAGGTGCACATCATCATGCCCTGCTAATTTTTGTAATTTTTTTTTTTTTTTTGTAGAGACAGGGTCCCCCTGTTTCCCAGGCTGGTGTCAAACTCCTGAACTCAAGCAGTTCTCCTGCCTCAGCTTCTCAAAGCACTGAGATTATAGGTGCGAACCACCATGCCCGACCAGCAAAAGTATTCTGAGAACACCTTTGAGGGGAAATATAGTATATTCTTATCAATTCTGCCAGGAGAACTATGTTAATTTTGTCAATATTTTTTCCTTATTTGTATGTCATTGTAATCAGAGATTCAAGTATATTTTATTCAAAATTTAAAAAATTTTAAACTTTCCTTTTCCACTTAAAAAAACCTCAGTAAGGACAGGTTTATGTGAACTGATTTTTGTGGCATATAATTGTGACATTTATCCATACCCAACTAAAATACTGAATTTATGAAGCTGGAAAAGCCACAACATCCCAGTTATATACCCTGCCTGGTTTGACTTCCTAGAAAGTGAATGTAAACCACTGGCTTGCTATCACATTGAAGGAGTGTCACACGGCTTATGTCATAAATTTGGGGACCACAGAGCTCCTCTCCTGGCATCTTCCTCCTACTGCCAACTTTCAGCATAAATAGTTTGCTCCAGTAAGTTGAGAGAAATTGAACAGGGGCAGAAGCTGGGAGGAGGAGTACCACTTGTACAAATTGTGGGAAATCACTACTCTACTTTTTATAACATCAAGACACTTTGTAAGGGCTTTTAGAACATTCAAGCAGCAGGTTATCGAGCTATTTGCTTGGGGTATTTTTTTGGGTACTAAAATATTTAAATGATATAACACTATTTTGCTGACCAATAAAAGCATTCATACTAAAAGATAATCTGAGAAAATTTAACTGCTTGTAAATAGAGATGTAAGATTAGTAAATGAAAAGGTGTTATACCTTATATATCTGATTTTAGTAAATCATTCATGTGAACACATCCCTACTTATGCTCAGATATAATTATCTACCTGATAATATCTTACTCTTCCTTTTTAAAGTAAAACTTATATATTTAGAGATTCATAGTTAATTTTCATTTTATTTCTCATTTTACTACTTTCTCTGTTTTAATGAAATGCTCTTCATTTTTCCTTCTGAAAACTGAATTAAGGTATTTATTACTAACTTCAAGACCACTTTAAAAATATTAATTTAATTGACAATTACGATTTGGCACAATGTTAGAATATAATACATACTGAATATAATTTAGGCTTTCTTGGCTTAAAAACAAAACCAGGCCAGATACACGAATATTACTGTGCTCACACCTGGAACCCCAGCACTTCAGGAGGCTATGGTGGGAGGATCGCTGGAGCCCAGGAATTCAAGACCAGACTGTGCAACATAGGGATAAATTTAAAAATTTAAAAATTAGTGGAGTGTGGTGGCACACACCTGTAATACCAGCTATTTGGGAAGCTGAGGCAGGAGGATCCTTTGAGCCCGGGAGGTTGAGGCTACAGTGAGCTATGATGGTGACACTGCACTCCAGCCTCAGCAAGACCCTGTCTCTAAAAAAACAAAACCAAAAACCAACTCAGAATTTTGTAGTGTCTCAGCCTCACTACCATATTCATTCATTCACTCATTGATTCATTTCAGCTCTATTTTTTGAGTTTACTACATGCTGGGCACAGAACAAGGTACAAGGAATTTTAAAACAAAAAGATGTGTAAGACATAGACCTTGCCCTCCAGGAACTTGGATCAAATAATGTTGAATGGGTAGATCAAAGAACCATTCACTGAAGCTTCTAGTTGACAGCATGCCAGATATCAAAGAGTTCACAGTGCCTGCCTTTAACTTAAAGCATGACAGGTTTTCTGCTGGTCTTTTAGTCAGTTCTTAGTTTATATACCAGTGCCCATAATTACATCAATTTGAATGGATTTCTTCAGTACAATTTCATGTAACTATATGAATGATTTATAAAACTCAAATATATAAAGTGTAATACCTTATCATCTATTAATCACACTGACTTGTTGAAAGGCAGTTATTTTGTTTCTTAGATTAGTTTTCTTTTAGTATGAATGTTTTTATTGGTTACAAAAATAGTGTCATATCATATACACATTTTGCTTGCTCTGAAACATGTTCAGTATCTTTAAGAGTGCATCAGATTAGATTATCAGTTGTAAGGGATAGAATCACTAGTTTACTTCTCAAGCCTGCTACTTCCCAGTAGAAAGTACTAGGTCATCTCTCTTTTGGCCCAGAGGCGTAAGTTATCCCACTGTGAAGAGAAGAGTTCTGCTGTGTACTCAGCATCTAATTTTTATTCTCTGCTCAGATTTATTTCATGAATAATATACCTGAAAGAGCTAAGGGAAATGAAGACAGTGATCCAGATAATTTTGGAAAATCCAGCTCCATTCACATTCTCTCCTCTGATTGTGCCTTGGGCCTGTTGCTTGGAAGAGCAGATGAGTTGTGGACCCAGACTCAGGCTAGAGAGCAGGCAGTCCCAGGGCCATAGTGGCACACAAAGCCCCTAGCACCAAAGGCATCACCAGGCATGGGCAGTGCAGCCAATGGGGAGAGTATGGGGTTTACATAATCTTTTCTACCTCCCACATCTTCTCCCTTGTGTCCTATCTGAATTAAAGACACCACCCAGGTGCTAAAAACTAGACTCAGTGTGCAAGCAAAGAAGACAGTATCAGGATTGATGTTGAAATTTAGTCTGGATAAGGAAAGTGAGGATTTGATTTGGGTGAAGCACAGTGAAAAAGTAATAGAAGCAATTGATCATGGATCCAATGGGTGGAATAATCGTTGCCATTGAGGCAGTAAAAGAAATGGGGTGAAAGAGGGTAAGAAGGTAGAGGAATGGGGCAGGGAACAGGATGTGAAGGATTCAGGGAGGGGAGTTAGTTTAAGCTTCAAATTCTAGTGTGGCCACCGGAGGGAGGGGCTGCGTGGGGTGACAGGTGGTCTTTAAATGAGAACACAACTAAATTCAGAGAAATCACCACTAAAGAACTCATCTATGAAACCAAAAACCACCTGTACCCCAAAAACCATTGAAACTTTTTAAAAATGCAGCAGATTAAAAATAAATAAATAAAGGGGAGCACCGCAGGTACTGAGGGCCCAGAATGAGTGATTCTTAGAGAGATGGTTGGAATGGAGATGGAAATAACAAGACCTCATGCTTAGTGCAAGGATGCCTTCCAGAAACAGGAGTACTAACTGAATTCCAGCTTTGGGAGGATATTCGGTATTGCCTGGTATCTAGAAGATGCATTTCTGTGATCACTTATCACTTACCCTCCACACATGTTAACGTACAAGTAGGAGTTTATTGGCTGAGATCTCTGTTTATGTATGCCCTTTAGAACTGTCCTAGTAGAGCGAGTGGAGCTCACTTCAGCAGCCTGGACATTTGAACACTCCACCCATTTGAGAGGTGGGGAGCTTGGCAAATGATGATCCATGCTGCCTTTTGAACTGCCCATGAGCTAGGGATGGTTTGTACATCTTCAAATGGCTGGAAACAACTCAAAAGAAGAATAACACTTTGTAAGCAATGAATATTACATGAAATTCACATTTGCGTGCTTAAATAACGTTTTACTGGAACACAGCCCACGCATTGTTTCATATTGTCTGTGGCTGTTTTCCCACTACAAGGACAAAATTGAGTAGTTAGGACGGGGATCACGTATTTCACAAAGGCTAAAATATTCATGATCTGGCTTTTTGCAGAAAAAGTTTGCTCTTCCACAGGAGGCCTGCACACCGCGGCTTGTGCTGCTGCCTTGTCTCTCGTGATCCCTAAGAAATTCCAGCATATTTTGCGAGTACTCAACACCAACATCCATGCTGGCAGAAAATAGCCTTTGTCATCACTGCCATTGAGGGTGTGGGTTGAAGATATGCTCATGTGGTATTGAGAAAGCAGACACTGACCTCACCAAGAGCGCAGGACTCTCTGAGGATGAGGTAGAACATATGACCACCACTAAGCAGAATCCATGCATTCAAGATCTCCAACTGGTTCTTGAACAGACAGAAGGATGGAAAGGCTGGACACTATAGCCAGGTCCTGGCCAAGGATCTGGATAACAAGCTCTGTGAAGACTGGAGCAACTGAAGAAGATTCCAGTGCCTAGAGGGCTGCGCCACTTCTGAGGTCTTTGTGTCTGAAGCCAGCACATCAAGACCACCGGCCACTGTGGCCATACTATGGCTGTGTCCAAGAAGCACTAAGTCTGTGGCCTTGTCTGCTAATACATAGTTTATATACCAAAAGAAAAAGGAAAAGAGAAAGTTTGCTGCTCCCTGCTCTAAACATTAAGTAACCCTTCATTTATATATCCTCTGGAAAACAATCTATCTGCTGTATGCTAAGAATCCTCATCAAAAAATAAGATGTTAATCACAGGAGAGGCCATTGTGCAGCCAAGAAAAGTGATCAAGATCAGAGTTGAGGGAAGACTGGGTTGGTGGAGGGCGTCGGGGACCCTGCGCTGGCTCTACTGCTGCTATGGGACCAGAGTGTGCTGCCTGGGACCACCTGGCACAGATCTGAGGTGGATTGAACCCAATTTTACCCCGGTACCCCACTTTTGTAGCCAGTTACTTGTTCCTTTTAGACTCCGCTTATTATTCCATGAAGTGGGATAGTCACTCCCTTACTGGGTGGTGATATGTGACAATCTTTCCATAAGACCTTGTGTGGAGTCAGCCTTCAGTCATGTTTTCTTCCTTCCCCCTTGTTAGGGCGAGACCTCCAAAAAGGACGAATTACAATTTATGTCACCAAAAGACCATTTCACACACCACAGCATTGAGAGAGAAAAATTTTTGTCTTTCGATTTCCTGCACTTCCGAGGATTCAGTTAGAAAGTATAAAGAAAGACCAGGCGCGGTGCCTCAATCCCAGCACTCTGGGAGGCCAAGGCGGGCAGATCACCTGAGGTCAGGAGTTCCAGACCAGCCTGACCAACATGGTGAAACCTCGTCTTCACAAAAAATATAAAATTAGCCAGGCATGGTGGTACATGCCTGTAACCCCAGCTACTTGGGAGGCTGAGGCAGGAGAATCACTTGAACCTGGGAGGCAGAGGTTGCAGTGAGCCGAGATTGTGCCATTGTGCTCCAGCCTGAGCAACAAGAGTAAAACTCCGTCTCAAAACAAAACAAAACAAACAAAACAAAACAAAACAAAACAAAAAAACCACAACAAAAACAGAAAGTATAAAGAAAGCTCAGTCTTTACACTGAGCCAAGTGGAGGGAAACAGTATAGTGGAGATGAAAACACACTGAGCTGTACCATGAACATCTCAGTCAGGAGAAGGTTAACATGTTACAGTAGAGCCATATGACTGAACATTATACAGCTCTTAAAAGAAAAATAATGAGTGGGGTACAGTGGCGGCCCCTGTAATCCCAGCCACTCGGGAGGCTGAGCCTAGGAGTTAGAGACTAGCCTGGGAAACATAGCAAGACCTCATCTCAAAAGAAAAAATAAAAACAAAAGGTAACAATATTTTAATGACATACATAAAATGTGAAAGATATGACAGTGAAAAAAGCAGAATATAAAATTCTATATACAATATGGGATTAACTGTGTATTTAAAAGAAAAAAAACACAAAAAAATAGCAAGGAATAAAACGCTTATGAACTTTTTGAAAAAAACAGCATTTTGGCCAGGCTCAGTGGCTCACACCTGTAATCTCAACACTGGGAGGTGGAAGGATTGCTTGAGCCCAGGAGTTTGAGATCATCCTGGGCAACATAGTTAGACCCTGTCTCTACCAAAAATACAAAAATTAGCTGAGTGTGGTGGTGCACACCTGTAGTCCCAGCTACTTGGGAGGCTGAGGTGGGAGGATTGCTTGAGCCTGGGAAGTGGAGGTTGCAGTGAGCTGAGATTGCACCACTGCACTCCAACCTGGGCAACAGAGTGAGACCCCATCACAAAAACAACAACAACAAAAAAACCCAGCATTTTGAGAAATAATTCACATATCAGGATATGCATCTTTAAGGCAAAACACGAGACTTCAAGAAAATTTGCACTTGCAGTGGGTGCTTCAGGTTGCCCTGGCTCTGAGCCATGGGCTACACTTCTTTACTCTCTTAGAGGAAACTTGCAAGAAGCACTAGTTTAGCTAAAGCTTTCAACTCCCTAACTTTGCAGAAAAGAAATTGGGGCCCCAGAGAAATGAAGAGACATCCTTAACGACACACAGCATCTTTTCTTTCTTTTTTCTTTTTTTTTTTTTTGGTGGTTTGTTTATATTTTCATTCTTTTTTTTTTTTTTTTTTTTTTTTTTGAGACAGAGTCTTGCTCTGTCACCCAGCCCAGAGTGCAATGGCACGAGCTCGGCTCACTGCAACCTCCACCTTCCTGGTTCAAGCAATTCTCCTGCCTCAGCCTCCCGAGTAGCTGTGATTACAGGCACTCTCCACCATACCTGGCTAATTCTTGTATTTTTAGTAGAGACAGGGTTTCACCATGTTGGCCATGCTAGTCTTAAACTCCTGACCTCAGGTGATCCACCCTTCTCAGCCTCCCAAAGTGCTGGGATTACAGGTGTGAGCCACTGCACCTGGCCTATATTTTTACTTTTTAAACTGTATTTTTACTATATTTACTTTTTTTTTTTTTTTTTACCAGAAGCCCAAACTTCACCACACATATGCATCTTAATAGCAAAGTAGGAATTAGAACTTCAAGCTTCCAGTTTAATACACCTAAACATGCCAATCATTTAATGTCTCTCTTCTTTTCCAGTCCTCATCCACAGACACATATAGTTTTTATGTTGTTGAATTATTATCCTATAGACACTAATTTAAAAAATACTTTTTTGTTGTTTGAGACAGGATCTCACTCTGTCACCCAGGCTTGAGTGCAGTGGTGCGATCATAGCTCACTGCTGTCTTGAACTTCTAGGTTCAATTGATCCTCCTGCCTCAGCACCTTGAGTATCTAGGACTAGAGGTGCATGCTACCACACCTGGCTAATTGTTTTGTGTTTTTTTTCTTGTAGAGATGGGGGCCTCGTTATGTTTCCCAGGCTAGTCTTGAACTCTTGGGTTCAAGAGATTCTCCTACCCTGGCTTCCCAAAGTGCTGGGATTAGAGGCGTGAGCCACCGTGTCAAGGTTTTAAAGAATTAGTAGTCTAATACTAATTATTTTTTCCTCCCTCAAGTTCTGTCGTGTCAACTTTGATTCTTCTTTAGGGTTTCCTCTTAGTGTATTAGTCTGTATATCTAACACACTTGCTATGTTTGCCTGCCTGCACAGTATTTTTTGTAAAAGCTCCCAAAATTCAAAGAGCCTTTTATTAGCACTTGTTAGAATCTCTGACCTCATTTTAAAATTTAAAATTAAATGTTTTTCCTCTTCAGAGTTTACCTCTTTAGACAGTACTTACAATCTTTCTCCTTAAGTTTTTAAAGATAACAGATACCTTAAAAAACACTTCTGGCCAGGCACAGTGGCTCACACCTGTAATCCCAGCACTTTGGGAGGCCGAGGCAGGCAGATCATGAGGTCAAGAGATCGAGACCATCCTGGCCAACATGGTGAAACCCCGTCTCTACTAAAAATACAAAAATTAGCTGGGCGTGGTAGTGCAGGCTTGTAGTCCTAGCTACTCAGGAGGCTGAGGCAGGAGAATCGCTTGAAACCAGGAGGTGGAGGTTGCAGAGAGCAGAGATCGCATCTCTGCACTCCAGCCTGGTGACAGAGTGAGACTTGGTCTCAAAAACAAAAAACAAAAACAAAAACAACAACCAGAAAAACACTTCTGTCTCCAGCCACCCCCAGCCTCCTGAAGGGAGAACTGGACTCTTCAAACTCCCCACCTACCTTCCCTCAGCAAAGAACTTCTCTGCCACAGTCATTAGAGACCTTGCTTTATTTTCATGCTCCTTAGAACATGCCATCAGTTGCTTCTTTCTTAGTTAGCATAGTAGTTCTCAGCTTTTCCTTCACATCAGACTCACCTGGGGTTTGGAGACTGGTATTCCTAATTTATTTTTACTGGGATGGGGACATGATTCTCACTTTCAGCCAATTTCAGCCAAGATTAGGAACTTTTGCCTTGGATGAATAGGTTTAAATAAATGTGTTTTTCTAACGATATTTTTGTTGTAAAATAAGTCCAGTTGGGAAAGTAAAAGACTTGGCCTTTGTGAAAGAAATTTCATTTGGTATCATTTGGAGCTGGCAGAGGAAGTATTTTTTGGACAAGACCATGGAAATTACACAACTAACTTTGTTCTCATCCATTCATGTATTTATTTACTATCCATTCATTAAAAACCTGCCCTGTGCCAGACACTAGAGATTTAAATATGGTTCCTGCTTTTAAGGGGATTGCAGTCTAATAGCAGGAGAAAAAATACTCCAGCAAATATGATAAAGTGGCATATATGCTTGCCAGAGGCATGTGCACAGGCTTTCCCAAAATAAGGAATAGGTTTAAATTTAATTTCAAGCATATTAACAAAGTGTATTTCTATAGCATTATACCTAAATCAAGTTTAAAAACTGTAGTCGTTCATGGTTAATTAGAAGTCATGGGAAAGTGAGATGTATACAAACATTATAGTTGTATCAGTAGCAAATGGGAAGTTTATTTGAAATTGAAGTCACATTTGAGGGTGCCTTAAAATGACAAAAACTGATTAACAGTTGGTGAAAAAAATAGTAAAAACTCAGTTTGGTAGATGACACAAATCATTTAGTATTATAGGAAAAGAGAGTTACAGAGTTAGATGAAAAGCAAGTAAGCAATAAAAGTATATGAGAAAGGGACATTAAGACAGACCAAGAATAGAAAAGAAACAATAAGTAGGGACAAGAAAAAGAGCAAAGAAAGTAAAAAAGCCCATCGTAAAGAAAGTATAATCACTCCAGAAGAGAGTTAAAATGTAGTTAAGATTATCACAAGTTAATGATATATTTAAAGGAAAGAATTACAAATTTTAAAGAAAACAGATTACGCATAGTATCATAGTACTTAAAAATAGATACTATTACACACATTTTCACTGACTACTTAAAACATGCTATATAAAATATATCCTTTTGGTTCATTTAAAAAACATCATTTTAGGAGTGAGCAGACCAAAGATAAAAACTCCTTAAAGAATTGCAACAATGTCCCTACTTAAAATTTAACGTATGAAAAACCTACCAAAAATCAAGAAAAAGCCAACAGTGAAACTGAGCCAAATACACTGGGAGGGTTTGTTCAATAAAGAATCTGGATATCTAGCTTTGTTTTTTTTTTTTTTTATAAAATCCTACAAAATTCCACTATGCTATAAAAAATCTTGAAATTATGCCCGTGGGGATCCAAATCTTCTCAGCTTGGCACTGACAACCCATTATATACACTGATGGAAAGCATACTGAATAGAGCACTCAGTTTATTACTACAGATATGTCACATTGCTGGTATTATGTTTCTAACCAATTGTCATTTATAAATATGATTTTTTTGCATTTTAGAGCAAGTTTATTAAAATGAATATATTGCAAATAAAGTACTAGATTTCTGGTCACAAAAGAAAGTGAGTTAGACTGTTTTAACTACTATTTCAGTGCTATGTATATTCTTCTGAAAAATATTGCAAAAAGATGGTACTTCTGAGCAAAGTGGTCTATAATAGTAGTTTTCACAGAAGCATTTTGTGCAGGGAAGGCATGTCTATAACCAGAGTAAATGCTGCTGCTTTCATGTTAGAAGCAGTCCAATGTAATTGACCTACCACTAGGTAGCTAGCTGAGTAGGGAATGGTGCCATATGGGGGACTCGGTGTGGTCTCTGCTGCTGGCAGATTGGGAAATTAGCAGTGGCATCCACTGATTGGAAGTCCATATTGCCATCATAGTCACCTTGTTTATGAGTTCGCTGAATGATGACAGGAGTCTCTGGAAGAAGGTTGACTGGTATCCACAGAACGGGACCTCCTATTTACCATCATGGCATTCCACACAGCATTGCTTCTGATCACGAAACTCATTTTATGGTAAATGAAGTGCAGTAGGCCCAGGGTCATGAAATTCACTTGTCTTACCATGTTCCCCACCATCCTGAAACATCTCTGGCTTGATAGTACAGTGGAATGGCCTTTTGAAGACTCAGTTATAGTGTCAGCTAAGTGACAATACCTTGCAGGACTGGGGCAGGGTTCTCCAGGTGGCTGTGTGGGTCCTAAATCAGTGTCAATAAATGGTGCTGTTTTCTCCCATACCCAGGATTCACAGGTCTGAGAATTAAGAAATAGAAATGGGAGGTAGTATCACTACTATGTTGCTGATTCACTAGCAAAATTTTTGCTTCCTATTCCTGAGATTTTATACGCTGCTAATCTAGAGGTTTTAGTTCCAAAGGGAGGAATTCTTCCACTAACAAACACAACAATGGCTCCATGAACTGGAAGTTAAGATTGCTACCTGGCCACTTTGGCTTTCTTGTGCCTCTGAATTAGCAGACAAAGAAGGGAGTTAATGTACTGCTGGACTAGTCTGCAACTACACAATGGAGATATGAAAAAGGCTGAAATGCAGGAGATCTATTAGGACATCTCTTAGTCCTCCATACCCTAGAGTAAAGTCAATGAAAAACTACAATCCAATTCAGGCACAACTACTAATGGCTTACTTAGATCTTTCATAAATGAAGTTTTGAGTCACCTGACCTGGTAAAAAACCATGACCAGCTGAGTAACATGATTGTTGAGGGCAAGGGGAATACAGAATGGATAATGAAAGAAGGTAGTTTTGTTTGTTTGTTTTTGTTTTGTTTTGTTTGAGACAGAGTCTCACTCTTGTTGCCCAGGCTGGAGTGCAATGGTGCGATCTTGACTCACTGCAACCTCTGCTTCCAGGGTTAAAGCAATTCTCCTGCCTCAGCCTCCTGAATAGCTGGGATTACAGGTGCCCACACCACGCCTGGCTAATTTTTGTATTTTTAGTAGAGATGGGGTTTCACCATGTTGGCCAGGCTGGTCTCAAATTCCTGACCTCACGTGATCCACCCACCTTGGCTTCTCAAAGTGCTGGGATTCCAGGCATGAGCCATCATGCCTGGCCTTTTTTTTTTTTTTTTTTTTCCAAATAGAGATGAGGTCTCATTATGTTGTTCAAGCTGGTCTCAAGCTCCTGGCCTCAAGAGATCCTCCTGCCTCAGCCTTCCAGAGTGCTGGGATTATAAGCATTAACCACCATGCCCAGCACCAAGAAGGTAGTTTTAAGCACTAGCTACAACCACATGGCTATTTATAGAAATGAGGATGGTAACTGTTTCCTTATTTCATTTGAATGCATGTATGTGTATAGGGCAAATATCTTGTTTTCTTTCCTCCCATATCCCCTTAACATATAACATAAGACATATTGATTTTACATCAAGGATTTAAGTATTATCAACTTAACATCTGCTGTGGTTTAAATGTGTCCCCCAAAAAGCATGTGTTAGAAACTTAATCCCCAAGTCAATAGTGTTGGGAGATGAGCCTAATGAGAAGTGATTAGGCTATTACCACAAGAGTGGTTCATTATAAAGGGCAAGTTTGATAGCCTTTGTTCTCACTCTCTCACTCTCTCTTTTCCCTTCTGCCATGGGATGATAAAGTATGAAAGCCCTTGCCAGATTTGGCCTTTCTGTCTTGGACTTCCCAACCTCCAGAATCATGAGTCAATACATTTCGGTTCATTATAAATTACCCAGTCTCTAGTATTCTGATATAGCAGCATTAAATGTACTAAGACAATATCATAGTAAAATTTAAGTTATAAGATATCAAAAAGAGTGAACATTACTCAAGGACTTTGCTTTCTCCTCTGTGGAAAGGGTTAGTGTATTTTTGGTTACACACAAGATAGTTGTATCACGTTAGGCAGAAGTATGACTTTTTTGTTGTCTTCACTTGGAGATTAAGTATGGCTTAAGAAGATTGCATGGATCCAACTTGAGAAATAGTAGTCTGTGGTGACTTATTTTATGTGTCAATTTGTCTAGGCTGTGGTGCCCAGTTGTTTGGCCAAACACTAGTCTAGATGTTGCTCTGAAGGTATTTTTAAGATGTGATTAACATTTAAATCAGTAGTGCTCATTGAACCTTTAAATCAGCTGAAGGTATTAAGAGAAAAAAACTGAGGTCCCCCAAGAAGGAGGGAATTCTGTTTCCAGACTTCCTTCAGACTGAAGACTGCAACATCAACTCTTGCTTCAGTTTCCAGCCTACTGGCCTTCTCTGCAAAGCTTGGACTTTCAAGTCTCCACAACTGCATGAACCAAATCCTTATAATTAATCTCTTTATTCGATATAAATATCTAATTTCTGTTTCTCTAGAGAACTCTAACTAATACAAAAATGTTTGGCTTTTTGGGATGATTGCAATCATAGTAATATCATAAAGAAGAAATACATTATGAATATCTATGAAGATTGGATTTAAAATGCAACTAATGATTATGGACTAAAGCCTCTGTGACGTTTGGTAAAATTCTGTCTTCTGCTATAATGCTACCATAAGTGGGTACAGAGTTCTTGAAGTGAAGATGATAAATCTAAACTACTTATAGATAAAATACACTTAGGTCTCAAAGTTAAAATCAGCAAAAAGGTGTAGAGGTAGTGGTGGGATGGCACTTGTCTCCTAACCCATGCCCAGCAAAGTAACAGCCACGTGGGTTGTAGAGGTGTTGCCTTTCTGGTCATGGTCACCCAATATTCCCACCCATAATTACTTCAATAGGAATAGGAAGCATTTTAACTATGATTGCTATAAAATTCCCCCGCCTAATTTATAGTCTGCAACCCTTTTGTTCATTGATTTCACTGAATTTTACAAAACAAAAATATTTATCATATTTTAATGGTTTTCTTAGCCATAATCACTCACTCCACAGATATTTATTGAGTGCCTAGTATGTGCCACATCTGCTGTAAATTTCATTCAGTTAGAGGAGTTTGTTCAGTACTGGGTCTCTAGTACTTTTTGTTTGTTTGTTTGAGACAGAGTCTTGCTCTGTCACCAGGGCTGGAGAGCAGTGGTGTGAACATAGCTCAATGAAGCCTCAACCTCCTGGGTTCAAGCCATCCTCACACCTCAGCCTTCCAAGTAGCTGGGACCACAGATGATCATTAGCTAATTAAAAAAAAAAAAAAAAAAAAAAAAACCAAAAAACCCAGGCTAATTTGAAGAAAGTTTTTTGTAGAGACTGGGGCCTCGCCATGTTGCCCAGGCTGGCCTCAAACTCCTGGACTCAAGTGATCCTCCCACCTCAGCCTCCAAAGGTGTTAGGATTACAGGCATGAGCCACCATGCCTAGTCTCCAGTACCTGAACTACAGTAGAAACTGAACAAATTTTCACTGAATTAATAAATGGAAAGAAACATATCCTATCTTTTTTTTTTTTATCATTTTGGGCATTATCTCCTAGGCTTCATGTCAAAGGTTGCTAATAAATGCATCTTAGTTATGAATATAACAAGTCCTTGAAAGGCTATTAGTTTTGGCAAAAAGGCGTTTTTAAAAACTGTGTTTTATGAAGGGCTTTGAAGTCATAGATGGAAAGCACGAGCAATCTTCATGCACTTATTTCCAGTGTTTACTTTTTCACTGATTGGTGGTAAAGTAAAGCATGTTTTTCTATAGAAACAAGGTTTTTAAAGGGCTTAAATTCTCAGAGCTGCCCTCCTAAAACCTGTGACATCAATAATAGTACTGTACTGGTAATAGAACATAACCATCACATGCCTTTTTGTGGAAGACTACGCTGCACTTGGATAGGGACTCTGCCAAACATGTATAGATGAACATGGAGCACTTTGGGGTAATGTGTCTTGCCTTGCTCTGTCGGGGAATACTCAAAGTCACCTGGGCTTGGGATTTTATCTTAGGAATGGCAACAAGGGTTCCAGAGGAAGGAAAACAATCATCTCCAGAGGGAGGTAGAACTCACAGATGAGGCAATGGTGATATTGTCAATGAAACTACTATTAAAGAGGGAGAGAAACAGCTGCAAAGACCACAATAAGGAGAGAGAAGAGGAAAGAGGATAAGGGAAGAGTCCAGGCAGAGGCAGAAAGAGAAGGGAGTTCAGACATGGAAGAGCACTGTTAGTCTTAGATAGTGGTTAGTTAACCATGTGTAAACAGAGATAAAGTGTATGAGAAAGTACCCAATGTTAGTAATTTATTTTAAGACTTGATCTAAAGGAAAACAGGGTCTAAATGTTAGCTTTTATTGTTTTATAAGAAAAGAATGTGATTAAGTAAAACAGTTATTATAGAAGGCATTTAAACTTTTTAAACTAAATATCATATGTACACAGAAAATATTTATAACATGTGTGACAGATACAGGAATAATAAATATTCACATACCTACCACTCAGTTTAAGAGCTTGGACATTAATAATCTAAAAGGCCATGGGGATGGGGCAAGAGACCAACTGCAATTTCTCTGGTAGTTGTGTGTCTGGAACTTCATAATTATTCTTGGGGAAAACTGAAAACAAAACAAAACAAACAACCCAGGGGCCTAGGCATTTAATCAAAGATGTTAAAAAAGAACTTTCATAAATAATGGACTAATTAAAGTATAACATTGATTGACTCTGTAAATGTTTTGAATAAAAACACAGTTTTGTATTTTAGAGTTCAGAAATTATTGCAGGAATGGGTGTTCAGTGGTAAGACTCTCTGTCAAGTGGTCTGTGTTTATAAAGCCTATTTCTAAAGAAGTGAAGGGTATATTATTCTTCTGCAGATGGTTCTTTTCCTAGGCAAAAGAACAATTATTTAGATGCACTCTGTTTTGCAAAAGCATTATTCTATCCCAACTGTAATGAACATTAACGTAGGTTTCTGCACCTAGGGTTTTATAAAACTTGCATTTTAATCAAAGGAGTCCGGTTTTCTTTGAATGTTCTTTAGTTCCCAGATATGGTGTTTCAGAGCTGCATGGAATCTTAAAAATGTAGGACTCAGGTAGGAAACTGAGTCCTAGATGCATTATTTACATGTCCAGAAGATTTGCTTGAAAAACTTCTAGAGATGAATAGTGGTGAGGGTTGCACAACAAGGTGAATGCATTTAATGCCATCAAATTGTAACTTAAAAATAGCGACAATGGCAAATGTTATGTATAAAGAAAGACACACATACAAAATGCCCAAGTCTCATTGATTATGCATTCAGATACCGGTCTAGAACCTATGTCTCTATTCTTTTTTTTTTTTTTGAGACGGAGTCTCACTCTGTCGCCCAGGCTGGAGTGCAATGGCACCATCACAGCTAACTGCAACCTCTGCCTTCTGGGTTCAAGTGATTCTCATGCCTCAACCTCCCAAGTAACTGGGATTACAGGTGTGCACCACCACATCCAGCTAATTTTTATATTTTTAGTAGAGACAGGGTTTCGCCTTGTTGGCCAGGTTGGTCTCGAACTCTTGGCCTCCAGTGATCTACCCATCTTGGCCTCCTAAAGTGCTGGGATTACAGGCATGAGCCACTGTACCCGGCCCACCATGAACTGTTATGTTAAGTGATGTTAAGTCAGGTGAAGTCAATACC
The DNA here is from genome assembly GCF_000951045.1 of Mandrillus leucophaeus. Lineage (NCBI taxonomy): Eukaryota > Metazoa > Chordata > Mammalia > Primates > Cercopithecidae > Mandrillus > Mandrillus leucophaeus. Next base: position 4,551,002 of record NW_012101665.1, on the reverse strand, counting down.
TGGTGTTATGCCTATCTGTATTCCAATTTTTACATACTAGCAATACTCAAGTGAGATTGGGCTTAATTTATTAGATTCTAGTTTTTTTTGTTTGTTTGTTTTTTGAGATGGAGTATTGCTCTGTTGCCCAGGCTGGTGTGCAGTGGCTCGATCTTGGCTCACTGCAACCTCTGCCTCCTTGGTTCAAGCAATTCTCCTGTCTCAGCCTCCTGAGTATAAATTCTACTTTTACTATATATCTAGAGCTTTCTTTTGGAGTTACTAGAGATAAACTAAGAGAAAGGAGATCTTTAGACAAAATGTCAATACTTAAATTGATTTTATCTATCTTTAGTTTATATATTTTTATATATATAAAAATATGTTGTTTTATTATTATTTGTACTTACACTAAAACTAAACAAATAAATTTTATTGGCAACTATATCAACTTATTTTTGTAAAGTAGTATTTTATTTTCTATTTTTATTCTTTTTAGAGACAGACAAGGTCTCGCTTCATTGCCCAGGCTGGAGTACGGTGGTGTGATCATAACTCACTGCTGTTTGAACTCCTTGGCTCAAGTGATCCTTCCACTTCAGCCTCCTGAGTAGCTGGAATTACAGCTGCTAGCCACTATGCCTGGCTGTAAAGTAACGTTTTATGAAGCAGCTGTGCTAAAATCTGTGAGGGATGCTAAGAAATCTAAAATATAATCCCTGTCTTCTGAGAGTTTACAGTCTAATTAGGGAGGGAGATTCAGTAAATGTAAACAACAATAACATTTTAAAAATTGAAGTGTAATATACATAGGCACACAAATAATTTGTACGCCATGAATAAACCGTGCACAAATGTTTCATAAAATGAACATGTCCATGTAACCTCCACTCGTATAGAAACAGAATATTCTCAGAATCCCCAAATCTCTCTCATGTGCCTTCCTAGGCCCCACCTACCTGGCAAAATGTAACAACTATCCTGGTATCTATCACCATAGATTAGTTTTGCCTGTCTGACCTTTATGTAAATAGCATCATATAGTAGTGTTCTTTTGTATCTGGTTTCTTTTATTCAAGATTATTTCTATATGATTTATACATGTTATTGTGTGAAGCTATAGTTTGTTCATTTTCACTTCAGTATAGTAGTCCATTGAACAAAAATGCTGTAATTCATTCATTCTTCTGTTGAAGTACTCTATAGGATACATACTAAAGAACAGAATTATTAGGTCACCCAGGAGACATGCTCAGTTTTAATGGATATTGCCAAACAGTTTTCAATGTACATGCCAAATTTTCATTTTCTAATTGTTTCTAATATATAGGAATGCAATTAATTTTTGTATATTGACCTCCCATTCTAGAGATCTTATTACATTAAATTCTAATAGTTTGTAGATTCCTTTGGATTTTTCACATAAACATTCATGTCATCTGTAAATAATGACAGTTCTATTTCTCCCTTAGCAATCTTTATGCTATTTTTTTCCTTTTATCACATTGGCTAGAACTGCCTGTACAATGTTGGTTACAAATGGTAATACTGGACATACTATTTGCAATTCTCTTTCCCAATCTCAGGGGGAAGCTATAAATGTTTCAACATTGAGTACAATGTTTGTTATAGGCTTTCTGTACATATACTTCATTATACTGGAGGATTTCCCTCTTACTCAATTTTTAAAAATGCTAATAGTACTTTGTTTAGGTATAATTTGTATAAATTAATAGCAAAATACACAAATCCTAAGGGTACAACTCAGTATGTTTTTGACAATAGTTTGCCAAAATATAACTATCACCTAGATCAATATTCATCATCCCAGAATATTTCTTCATCCCTCCAAAATTCTGTGTTCCCTTTTTCCAGTCCATCTGCACTGCCCACAACCCTAGCATCAACTTTCATCATTATACATTCATTTTGCCAGTGCTTGTAGTATTCTAGCATAAATGGAATTGTACAGAATGCACTCACACGACTACTTTTGCCTAGCAAAATGCTTCTAAAATTCATTCATGTTATTGAGTATTTCAGTAATTTGTTCCTTTTACTGTTGAATACTGTTCCATTGTATGAATATACCACATTTGTTCCTCCACATAACTTGATGATGGAAATAAGTTTCCAGGTTTTCACTATCATGAATAAAACTCCTGTTAATGTTCTATACAATCTTTTGGTGAACATCTGTTTTCATTTCTCTTAGATAAATACCTAGGAGAACTGTAGGGTAGAATCGTGTATGCTTAACTTCATGAGGAAGTTTCTGTTTTCCAAGGTGTTTGTACAGTCCTGCCAGCAAAGAATGAGAGTTCCAATTGCTCCACATTCTCCCCAATATTTGATATTGTCAGTTTTTTTTTTTTTTGGACCAGAATCTCACTCTGTCACTTATGCTGGAGTGCAGTGCCACAATCTCATCTCACTGCAACCTCCGCCTCCTGGGTTCAAGTGATTCTTCTGCCTCAGCCTCCCAAGTAGCTGGGATTAGAGGCATGCTCTACCACGCCCAGCTAATTTTTGTGTTTTTAGTAGAGACGGAGTTTCATCATGTTGGCCAGGCTGGTCTTGAACTGCTGACCTCAGGTGATCCACCTGTCTTGGTCTCCCAGAGTGCTGGGATTATAGGCATAAGCCACTGCACTTGGCTGCTCTCTCTTTCTTTCTTCTCTTTCTCTCTCTCTCTTTCATTCTTTATTTCACACAAGGTCTTGCTCTCCTGCTCAGGCTGGAGTGCAGTGGCTCACTGCAGCCTTGACCTTGCAGGCTCAAATGATCCTCCTGCCTCAGCCTCCCAAGCAGCTGGGACTACAGGTGTGTGCCACCACACCTGACTTATTTATTTATTTATTTATTTATTTATTTATTTTAGAGATGGAGTTTCACCATGTTGCCCAGACTGCTCTTGAACTCCTGGGCTCAAGCCGTTCTCCTGCCTTGGCTTCCCAAAGTGCTTGGAATACAAGCATGGCCGATGTTTTCTTCTAGGAGCTTTATAGTTTGAGTTTTATCATTTAAGTCTATCATCCATCTTGAATTCATTCTTGTGTGTGGTAAGAAGGTCAATATTTTCTCTATACTGATATCTAGTTGTAGCACTACTTATTGACAAGACTTTCCTTTTTCCATTGAATTTATCTGACAACTTTGTACAAAATTCATTGACTATAAAGTTTGCGGGCCTATTTCCAAATTCTCTATTCTGTTCCATTGATCTGTTTGTCTATCCTTACACCAATATCACACTGTCTTAATTAGTGTAGCTGTATAGTAGATATTGAAGCCAGCAGTGTAAGTCATTCAACTCATGTTTCCTCAAGTTTGTCTTGGCTATTCTAGGTAATATTTGCATATAATTTTTAGAATTAGCACCTCAATTTTTACTTAAAAAACTTGCTGGGATTTTGATTGGGATTGCATTGAATCTATAGATCCATTGCGAAGTGTTGACATCTTAATACTGTTTTTTAAAACAGAAATGGAGTCTTGCTTTGTTGCCCAGGATGGTCTCAAAATCTTTGCCTCAAGATTTTGCTCCCATCTCAGCCTCCCAAAGTGCAGGAATTACAAGCATGAGCCACTACAGCTGGTCCCATCTCTCGTTTTAAAAATTTAATTTTTTGGCCTGGCATGATGGTGTTTGCCTGTAATCGCAACACTCTGGAAGGCTTAGAGGGGCAGATCACTTGAGCCCCAGGAGTTCAAGACCAGCCTGGGTAAGACAGTGAAACCCCATCTCTACAAAACAAATCAAAAAAAAAAAAAAGCTGGCTGTAGTGGCACACACCTGTATTCTTGACTATTAGGGAGGTCAGGGCTGCAGTGAGCTGTGATTGTGCCACTGCACTCTCCGGCCTGAGTGACATAGTAAGATCATGTTGCTCAAAAAATAAAAATTAAAAAAAAAAATAACTTTTTAAGAGACACGGTATTCCTATGTTGCTCATGGTGGTCTGCAACTCCTAGGCTCAAGTGATCTTCCCGCCTCAGCTTCCCAAGTAGCTGGAACTACAAGCATGTGCCACTGTGCCCAGTCTATTTCTGTTTTAGGCCATTGTGAATTTCTATTAGCAATTTTTTTTCTTGATGTAGAGATCATGCAACATCTTTCATTAAATTTATTCCTAAATTTTGATTTTTTAAAATGCTTTTGTAAATGGCGTTTTAAAAATTTCATTTTCCAGTTGTTTCACGCTAACATACAGAAGAAATACAATTGACCTTGTACCTTGTGATCCTACATTCATTTTAGTACTTTATGGATTCTTTTGAATTTTATACGTACACTATATCATCATTAGTGAGTCAGTTTGGTTTCACCTCCTTCCAATTCATTTTCTTGTCTTATTGCACTGATAAAATTTGCAGAGATGCTAAATAACTTGCCCAAGTTCACGCCGTTAGTAAGAGCCAAGATTGAAACTCATGTCAATCTCATTCCAGAATATCCTGGAATGAGTGTGGGTGTATTAATATTTGCTTTTGTTTGAGAAATAAGGGAGGTATGAATAGAAAAAGTAGTTAGGGGCATTATCAAAGAGGTTCTTAATATAAGGTGAAGGATTTGAATTGTATTCCGTAGGTAATGAAGGATCATTAAGTGTTTTCAAGTGGGAAAGTAACAAAATAAGACTGAGGGGATGAATCTTGTGACTGTGTACAGTATGACTTGAAGGGAGCCCATTCATTAATTTATTCACGCTTTTCACGATCATTTATTGAGTATGCATCATGTTCTAGGAGACAGAGTCTTGCTTTGTCACCAGGCTGCAGCGCAGTGGTGCGATCTCACTGCAGTTCTGCCGGGTTTATGCCATTCTCCTGCCTCAGCCTCCCTAGTAGCTGGGACTACAGGTGTGTGCCACCATACCCAGCTAATTTTTTTTTTTTTTTTTTTGTATTTTTTAGTAGAGACGGGGTTTTACCATGTTGGCCTCCCAAAGTGCTGGGATTACAGGCATGAGCCACCGTGCCCAGCCAATGTGCTTCTTAGAGTAGTAGAGATACAGGTGATGAAGAGTAGAATCCTAACACAATCCTAGGTATGCAGTGAAGACAGTTCTATGACTTTGCATTAATTTACTTGACATCTCTGAAGCTCAGCTTTATTGTACGTAAAATGGGAATAATATACATATAATGACTACTTCAGTAAGGAAAAAATTTTTGTAAAACGCTTGACCTATATTAGACATTTATTTGTGGTAGCTATAATATTTAAGGGATTTAGAAGAGAGCAAACAATAAGAATGAAACATTTCATCACATAGTTGTTCGATAATCAAATTGACAAACAAATGTTTTAACTGACGCCCCCACCCCATAATTACATTTTAATAAAATGAACTATAGATTTTTGCTTTGGCAATTTACGAGTGCACGGAAATAGAGATAACTATGCTACACATAGATTTAGCTGACATAGTAATACTCCCTTACATTTGTTTAAAGAGCTTGATAGTTAACAAATACATTTATTTACACCATTTTGAGTCTTGCAACAATTACACAGACGAGGAAACTGCGATATTTAGTGACTTCTTTGAGGTCACACAGTAAGTTACAGAGACTACTTCACACCATATTTATTTGCTTATATTCTATAGCTCTTCTTACCATACCGTTACCTCTACTCTCATGACGTATGCTAGTAGCGTTAACCCAAAAATAGTATAGAATCTCCCACTTTCATGCAGTTTACTTATGAAGAGAGTGAGTACTTTGAAAACTGTGGAAGAAAACGCAGACAAAAATAGAAATTCTTGTCTTGTAGCAGTCATATTGTTCTGATTATTCCTAGGTTATATTGTTAAATATATAATTTGTCATTTTCTTTACTTTTCCATGTTGCATTTATGATTCTGTTGACATTTTTGGTGTTTCCTTGCCTCATCCTTCATGGTATGTTGTTTCTACTTCCACTACATTTCAATAATTTCCTTCCCCTTTAAGATCTGCACCCACATATTTTTTCCTTATTGTTGTTCTCTCGGTAATATACCTAGTTCCTATATCTTTGCCTTCTTTTTTCTTTCCTCCTTCTTCCTTTCTTATTTTGTGTCATTAAGTCAACTTATTTACTGCCTTTTCTACCTTTTCATTTTACATTATCACAGTAATGATTCACTAAAAATTATGGTTAGTTTTAATAAACAATTGTTGTGAGGTCTCATGGGAATCAAAGTTCTTTCAAAGTATGGAAAATGTTTTTTATAAACACGTTTTATGAACAAGGGATTGGAGGATGACATGGGGAAGAGAACACGAGGATTGGAATAGATACTACTATTTATATTTCACAAATTCAATGAAACAACAGACATCATACAATTTTTGTTAAGTGCTGTAGCATGTACAAACAAGAACAAGACTAGGTCTTGGGCTCTGCGGAACTTACAATCTAGTGAAAGAGAAAGACAAATATATAAACAACTCTACTGCAAGACAGACTACTGTGACAACAAGAGCCTGAAATTTAGAGGGCGCCCAGAGATGGTACTAGAGAGCGTTTAAGTCACACAATTCAAGCTCAGGCAATTGAGTAGCACTTGGGCATGGAGCTCATCTACTATGTTATCAGACGTTTATTTCTTGTTAGAAAAAAGTCTTCAGCTGTTGTAAGACGTTTTATTGGGTAATATGGGAATGCAATGGGGGAGTTATTTGTTTGCAGAGGTATCATGGGTAGTTTTTAAAAGTGTGAAATCTATGATTGCAGAGGACTGATGGACTCTGGACTTCCACCAAAACGGGAGGGATAGCAAGCAAGAAGAATTTTTTAAAATTATTTATTTATTTATTTTTTTAATTATTTATTTTTGCTACTCCTGATAACTCACAGTTGGGGGTGAGGACAGGAAAGCAAATCCGGAGTTCAGCATTGTGACAAACCTCAGGTGACTACTACCCCATTGTAGACAAGTTACAGACTGGTATTAGCAGAAGACAGGCCATAAACAAACTCTCCATTTCCTCTCAACGCTTTGGGAACATAATTCTATTATTCTAGCTAGCTAAAAAAAGAAATCTTTAAAAATATACATTAATACATAGTCAATGCAAACATTTCAAACGTTAGATAGGTGTGCAAAATAAAAAGTGGAAGTGCCTCATCACCCACTTCTTACACTCCCCAGCGCTAACATTTGTTTTCTATCCACAAGCATTTTCTGTCCACACACACACACACACATACCCCACACATATTTTTTTATTCTTTTGCCTAATAAAATTGGTGGTACACCCACAAATTTTAGGATGAAGACACATTTAAAAGAATGGGCTTTGGAGCTCACCAGAACTGGGCTCACATCCTCTCCAACTACCAGCTGTGACCCTGGGCAAATCACTTCTTTTAGCTTCAATTTTTTGTGTGAAGTGAAAAGCGGTAATGACTTCGGAAGGTTTGAGGATTAAGGTCTATAGCGGATATACATCACCTAGCACAGTCAGATACATAGTAAGTGTTCAATAAACACTCTTAGGTAATATGCTTGACCTATATTAGACATTTATTTGTGGTAGCTATAATATTTAAGGGATTTAGAAGAGAGCAAACAATAAGAATGAAACATTTCATCACATAGTTGTTCAATAATCAAATTGACAAACAAATGTTTTAACTGACCCCCCCACCCCATGATTACATTGTCTACTGCAAGTGACCTTTCTCATCACAAGATTAAAATCAGGGAGTATGTTCCTCTCATAATTTGATAACTGCCATTAAACAAAAGTTGATTTTTTCCAACTAATTACCGTATAAGTTGGAAAAAAACTTGCTTTTCCAAAGCGTAAAACAGATCCGTCTAAGTAACACTTAAATAGGGGTTCTCGCATTTTTAGTGCCAATCTCCTACGTCCTCTCAGTACTTTCTTCACGGATGTCTAGAGAATGGACTCGCCAATAAAAACTTCTGTGATTTCATGACGTGCCGAGAATTCTCAACCAGGTTAAGTTTTATACCCTGTGTGCAGCATTTGCTT
>NW_012101665.1:4529957-4538675 GCF_000951045.1 Mandrillus leucophaeus | reverse complement strand
AGGTTGAAATGTGACCCATAAGTTGACAGCTTGGATTGTTAGATGGCCCCTCCCTCTCCCCCTCCCTCTAGTGGTTTCCGGGGCCTGCGGGACCGAGGGGCGGGAATCGGGGACCGGAGCCCCCTTCCGCCGGCCCGGAGCTGGACTGGGCCTCCCGCGTTCTGGGTCCGTCACTGGTAGGGGAAACTTTCCCAAACCAGAGACCGAGCCTGAACACCTTCCTTCGCCACCTCGTCCTCTAATCCCACTCCCACTCCACCTCCTCCGACGCCTTCCCCTCCCACCGACCCGAATCTCGCTGCGTCTGACTGATGGGGCAGTGAGCCAATCGAAGGCGGGGAGCTGACCTGCCGGGTGTCGGTGAGCCAATCGTGCGGACCAGAGGAAGGAAGGGGGCGGGGTTTCTCCGGACCAGTTAAAGCGGAGTTGCATGCGGGGCGGGGGAGTCATGGAGACGCCGAGAGCCAGCTACTCTTGTCCATCCCCGAGTCACCCCCGCTCCTTGATCTCTGGGGTTGTGTCACTTAGAGGGGCTCCGACCCGGAGTGGCATGCCGCGGCACTCGAGGTCCTGTATGTCTTTCGTACCGAAGTAGACGTTGTCTTATACACGACGAAGTCTAAAGCCACTTTAGGATGTGGCAGTAACTCCCCGAGGCCGGTTTCTAAAATGGCATATGCTGTAGTGATCATGTCCTGGACCTCAGCGTCCGGTTTACATGCTGAGGGTCACAGAATACAGAAGTTACCCGTTTGCCTCTATCTCGGTTTCACTCAGCTACGCCAGAATGGGGACAATGAAATTTGAAAGAGGACCCTGAGCATCGGAGTAGTATCACGCCAACTAATTATTGGGAGTGGAAAGCATCATTGTTCATAATGGCTTCACTGGTTCCTTGTTTAATTAGAGCGCCAATTCCCAAAGTGCACTTGAAACTTCGATATTTGGGGATGTCATTAAAAAAAAAAGTTGTGGTTTATGGTATGCATTTTTTTTTCTTTTTGCTCTTTCTTGGGTAAACAAAATGAAGTTGGGAACTAAAGCATCACTGATTGAAACATTAAGTGTGGGTATTTAAGGAGCAAAGCTAATCAAAGAATATTTGTCTGCAGAAAAAAGTCTGAGTGAAATGTAGTTTGCCAGATTACTCCCACACAAAAGATTCTTAAAAATAATTTTAATTTTCTTAAACACTGCTGAATTGTACAGTGTGTGGGTACTTTTCTGGTTTATACAAGGTTTGGAGACATCTTTGGTTTTAACTGTTTATTGGGCGTTTAGTCAAGTGACTTTCTCAACTCTTGACTTTTAGGAGCAGAGGTCTTTGATTCTCTGTAAAGATCACAGGTTGCTCTGCAGGAATAGCAGTCTTTTAAAAAGAAAGCAGCTGCTACGAAGCGTGTGTGTGTGCGTGTGAAGCATGTGTGTGTGTGTGTGTGCCTGTTCTTTGTTGGTGAGGTTAGGCACACTGACAGAAGTAATTCTCCCTTTCTCACCTGGAATTTGTAGAATCTTTGGGAGTTCAAAGAATGAAAAGTGTTAGATTAAGAATGAATTTATTCAGTTTTGTCATAAGTATCCCATGAATTTAATTTTGGGAGTGTGTTCTTTTAGGTTACGTGGGAAATATGTCATAGGTCAAACTTTTATTAATCTTAGGTTACTAGGAAAGAATTGAGGGGGACTGCAGTTCTAGGGAACAGTATTTGCCAGACCTTACAACTGTGTTCTGTTGTCGTATACTATTTTCAAATTTACCATGAGAATTCCCAATTCAGGATCATTTTGGGTGCATGTAGACAAGAATTAATTGCATTTTGCTGTAGCTCTTGAGATGTTGTTTGTAATAAAATAGTAAAAAGAGAGAAGGTAAATCAAACACTTACTTAGACTGGCAGAGGTAAGGAGTGTTAGAAACAACATTCAAAAGTGGACAACATTCAAAACCCCCCATCATTTGGCACTCTGACATAACGCCGTTCTCTCTTTTGTATGCTTAAGAGCAACACATTATTTTACTTAATTCTCTGCAACAGTCCTTGAAAATGTGCTCAGATTCTTGGTAGCAGAGAGAACCAAGTCTCCTAATGTCTGGCTTGGTGGGGGGAACCTCTCAAGCATATGGAGACATCTAGAAAAAGATGTGCATCGTCAGCTGTGATTCCATTGTGTGCTCTCAGGCTGGATCTGAGCTTCCTTCCTCCTGGGAATTTCAGTCTTAAACAGAGGAGTTCTTTGACTTTTAGATGTCAGTATACTGAAGCAGGAGGGTGGAAAAGAGCTCACCAATTACGGATTTAATATGTTTTGAGTAGTTAATATTTTTTGGATTTTAACCCTTCATTGGTTAAATATAATTTAGATGACTTTGGCTTAGTGTTAGAAGAGCATTTTATTGGAAATATAAAATGTAAGGCTTGGAGGGGGATTTGGGCTGTGGATAAAGTAATGCTCCTTAGTTGTCTTTATTTATAGTTGTATCTTATTAAAGCTTTCCAAGCCTCAGTAACATCAAGGATCTGTGAGCAGTCCTTCCATTACATGCCCTGTATTTAAGGATTCGGTACCATAGCTGTTTCAAATTACATAAGGTTGAAATGTGACCCATAAGTTGACAGCTTGGATTTCTTAGGAAAAATTTCGTGTTGTATTGAGTTTAAAAGCGATTCTTTAAGCACTCTTTAGGATATTGGATAGTAAAGGAAAATAAAAAAGGGGATGGTCTCTTTAAACAATTTTTCTGAAATGCACAGCGTGCCCTCATTTGATATTTTGGCCATTGTTGTGTCATAATCGAAGTTATATTTAAAAGCAAAGTTAATGCTTATTTATTGCTATGAAAAAATTGCTATTTAAGAAATTACTAACTTTAATATTTTGTGTGTATAGTTTTGTTTGGTAATATATGTTATTACATGCTTTATTGATTTTTGATTAAGAGAATAGGCGGGAGAAAATAAGTCGCTGCTTTAAGGTATTGGTCTTTTATTGCCGTAAATCATAAAATCAGCAACAAATCAGGATCTTTTTCCATAGTGAAAGAATAAGTCTATAGTTCATACCAAAAATGAAAGCCATTTAAGGGAAAACGGAACAAAACCTTCAGGTTTTTTTTGTACCCTTTCATATTTCAGGCTAATTTTATTACTTCTCTATGTCTTACTTTTCTAAACAAACAAACAAAAAAGGTTCTAAGTGTTTGTGTTCCAAGTGTTTGTGTTTTTCCTTTTTTGTTTTTAAAGGCTTCTAGTAGAGTTTTATGAATTGCAAGCTGTGAAAAGAATATGTCATATTACTCTCTAAAGTCTATTACAAGTAATGTCTGGAAAAGCTATGAAATACAATTTTACTGTTGCAGACCTTCAATTCAGACCTCATAAAGAAAACACATCTTTATGGATTCTAGATGCTAATTTCTAGATTGAGGTGAGAATGTGACTTTTGATGATATTTTAGAAGCTGGTGTAGTTCTCTTAGCTGTTGTAAAACTGATTATGAAAAGGAGTGGAAATCTTAAAGGTAAATTATAAAGGCAACTGAAATTAAAAGACTAGGTGGTCTGCAGGTAGATCCTAATACTGTTAGCTTTTAGGGCAAAGATTTTATGTGTTTACTGCATGAAATGTTGATGAATGACCACATTTCTGCCTCCCCAGGGCTGTGATGACATAATGCGATTGTGGAAATGTTGATTCTAGGACAATTTTCTGTTGGTTTTCTGGTTGGAAATTTTCTAGAGAAGAATTAAATGAGCAGGGAACCTATGGTGGTGTTTTATATAGCTGTTTTTGAGGCTTTGGACACAGAATCATATAGGTAGAAGTTATTCGCAACTAGTTAAATGTTCTAAAGGAAAAGAAAACATCTTTACTTTGACTAGGCATCAGCTGACAGATACGTGGAGAATTGAAGTTAGCCTGTTAATTCTGGCAGAATTTATGCTTTTTAGGCAGCCAGTTCCGAATTGTTTGAGTTCCCCTGGCCAACTTAAATCTACTTTGGTCTTGCTGTTGTTGTTGTTATTATATTATTATTTTGAGATACGGTCTCACTCTGTCATCCATGCTGGAGTGCAGTGGCATGATCACAGGTCACTGTAGCCTTGACCTCTTAGGCTCAAGTGATCCTCCTGAACCAGCCTCCCAAGTAGTTGGGACTACAGGTGTGTGTCTCCACGCCTAGCTAATGTTTGATATTTTTTGTAGAGATGAGTCTTGCCACGTTGCCCAGGCTGGTCTTAAACTCCTGGGCCCAGGCAATCCTCTCCCCTTGGCTTCCCAAAGTACTGGGATTAAAAGCATTAGCCACCGCACCTGGCCATCATTTTGGGCTTTTTGACCTTGTCTTTGCTTTCTTGTCTGACTTAAGTATTGTCTCATTCATTTGTTCATTTAGTCATTTGATGAGTACTCTGTCCTGGCCTTTTCAGTGTACTTTGATATTATAAACCATCCATTCCAGAGCCAGTGATTAAAGGGGGAACATAGAGTGGGTGATCACTTTTTTTGGTTGGGGAGGAGGTGGGAGGGGACATATTTGCCTTCATTTCAATTTGCTTTAGTACTAAAGATATGTTCTTTTTGTTTGCATGTAATTTTAATCATATAATGTCAGCACATTTTACTTTGATTTGGGTTTGGGTTGTCTTTTCCCTGAAAATAGGGTTAAAGTGTTCATAATAAAAAATATTGTTAAATGTCCCCTTAACTGATTAGCCTACAACCAAATGGATTTCGTTTAATGAAGGTATGAATATTTATAATTATTTTTGTTTTATTTCCTCTGGAATCATGTTGTATCCTCTCTGGCCTTGAGTCCTGTGTGGTGTATGGTAAGGATGGCACTCTTCAGTTGGGCGAAGGTGACAGGCATTGCCTGTGAATTGTTGCCGCTTTAGGGCTGCTCATTCTGGGCCTTAACCACCTAGGTTTCTAAGGGATGGAATGCTCCTGAGTGCGACCTTGTGCAAGTATTCTGCTATGGTTGTCAGTTTTTCTAGATGTAGCTTATTCTTGCTCTTTTTCTTCCTTTTTTTTGAGACAGTCTCACTCTGTTACCCAGGTTGGAGTGCAGTGGCGTCATCTCAGCTCACTGCAACCTCCGCCTCCCGGGTTCAAGCGATTCTCTCACCGAAGCTTCCTGAGTAGCTGGGACTGCAGGCACATGCCACCACTTCCAGATAATTTTTGGTAGAGATGAGGTAGGTTTCTTCATGTTGGCCAGGCTGGTCCTGAACTCCTGACCTCAAATGATCCGCCTGCCTCAGCCTCACAGAGTGCTAAGATTATAGGCATGAGCCATTGAACCTGGCTCATTCTTGCTCTTAACTAAAAGGTCTGTATTAGAAGAGTAACAATGATAACAGAAATGATAATAGCAGCTATCATTGAGTGCCAACAACCTGATAGACGCTTTTTTGATGTGTGCTTCATTCTTTAATTCTTGCCACAAACCTATAAAATAGAGGTTACCTCCATTTTCCAGAAGGACGCTGAAGCTTAAAGTGAGGTAAGTCCTGTACCTGTGAGCAAAACTTTGGGAGGAAAAATTAACTTTGCCACTGAGTGGGGGAAATAAATCCTAAACATCGGAGGGAATGGTTGAATCTGAAAATGTCTTTCTTTTAGGAATCTGATAAAGCAAATGTTTGTGGGACATTATAAGGCTCAGTCTACTTGTTAAGTCCATAAGAAGGATGAATACATTTGAATAGTTCCAGTCCTGCAAATTATATCAGCAGGCATCTTCCAGACTGTTGCCTTAAGGAGGGCTTATACCTGCACAGAGGTGATTGATTTGAAGACCCACGAATAGTGTCTGGCTTTTTTAGTCACCAGCTCAGTTTTTAATAATTGTTGAAATTATAGATTCGTTCTTTTAATTTTCAAGAAATAAGAATTATAATGGGTGAAGTAAAATAGTTAACATTTATTGAGTGCTTACTGAAAACCAAGTGCAGGGCAAAGGTACCCCTACAGTACTCTTGTATGTTTCTTACTGTAGCAGTGAGAGGTAGAACCCTGTTGTTGTTAGCTGTCTTACCCAGTGCTTTGTTGAAGTAACATAGATCAGTAATTCTCCACTAGTGGAAAGGAAAAGAGTAGGGAATGTATTTTGCAAGAGCATATTCAGGTTGCCTATTGTTCTCACAATAAAAAGCTCAGAAAATAAAGCTGAAGAAAACTTGATTGTGGGGGATAGGTAGAAAATAGATTGACAGAGCACTATAGAGGAAATAGGCTTAGAAAGGATAGAATGCTGATAAAGGTAGTTGGCTTCTTACGTCCTTAAAACACTTGATTCTAGTATGTTTAACTGTTGGGCACAGATTGTGTGATGCATGTTTTGTGGTTGTTTTGTAATCATGTAGCGTGGATGACTCGGTGTTGAGGTATTGTAGTCCCAAAAAGAAGGCTGATAATATATTCAGTCATCTGACTTCTGCTCTGCTATTTGTGGAATTCTTCTCTCTGCTCAATTGTTTGCACCCAGCGCGGAGAGCTTTCAGGGAACTCTTTTCACCTGCACATGTAGGATCAGCATGCATTGCTTATAATGTTCCAGCTGCTGAGACTGAAGACCTGTTGTCATCAATGAGAACATAATGCATGGTATTTTCTATTATTCATTTAGTGTGTCGATATGAAATGTGACCCAAAACCTTCCAAGGCTTAACTTGAAAGAGTGTTAGTTCTGGTAGTTTCTGTTGGTGCTGACTGATCTCTGCCCTTTGAAGTCCCCATCTAAATGAGGATTGTCTTTTTCTAGCAGATCATTTCTGCTTATAAAATCAGTTCATGATTCAAATATGAAACGACTTCTTTGTCTTTGGTATTATAGTAGCATTTGTCAGAATATTTAATATTAACTTATCTTAAAATTTCTAATTGTACTGTTAATATGCTTAAAAATGAAAAACTTTCAGTTATTGTCAAAATGTTTTTAGATTCCTAAATAAGGAATACGGAAATTCTGTAGTAGAATTGAATGTTGGGAGTATATGAATTTCTACAAATTTAACCTAATATTATAGCATTTCTGGAAATTACAGAAGCTGGTTGTGGTAGTTATGGAGACAGGCAGTGGGGGCTTGCCAGTGCTTGAGGCAGTTCTGCTGTCCTGCATCTGCCATCTTGTGCCAGCAGCCTGTTGTGGATGTAGCATAGGGTGTGCCTGGCATTAAGACCAAACTCCAGTAGCTGACCACTTTCTGCGCAGTGCTTTGACATAAGGGTGGAATGATAATCACTCAAACTTCTGACCACTTCACTTTGGGTATGAATCTTTGCACATCTTTCTCCTCTACCTCCTTTTATCTTTCTTCTTCCCTGACTTAATTTTTCCTTCAAGTTGAAGATTAAATATGAGTGGTAGTGAAAAGAATACAATCAAGATTATGGGGGAAGTCTGTTACTATCATTAAGGATTTCATTTATGTAGATCATGTCTGATCATGATCTACAGTTTCCCCCTTTACCAAACAGATTTACTCTGCTAAAAGCACTTAGTGAAGAAGCCAGCTATTTGTTAAGAAAGCAATTATGTCGCGCCTTAGCCCAAGTGAAGTGAGGTATTGGCTGATTTGTTGTTGGAGTTAGTTGCTGGACAACATTGTGGTTCAGAAGACTGAGGCTGAGCTTTGTTGTAGTAGGATCGAGCATTACATTCCTTAGCTTTTATATCTGTATTTTATTTTTTCCCTGTTTAAGGATATTGTTATAAACCCTGCAGTGTTAGATGTCATGAAAGTGGTGATTAGAGCCATCAAAATGGTATAAGCTGAAAATATTAAGACGATTTAAGATTGGTGAAAACTGTTGTCAAATTGCTAAAACTTTAAGAATGCCTGCCTCTTTGGAGTTTCTCAATATGTTTTCAACTTCTGTAATTCTGTTTTGAGACTTATTTTGTGTGGTGTTCTTGTTACTGTTTTAAGTAATATTAATGTTTTGATTCCTTAAGGCTTTTTCATACAAGTGTGATGTAAAAATATTTATTTCGTTTAAACATGTTATTTTGGCCAGGCGCGGTGACTCACGCCTGTAATCCCAGAACTTTGGGAAGCCGAGGTGGGCGGATCACCTGAGGTCAGGAGTTGGAGACCAGCCTGACTAACATGGAGAAACCCCATCTCTATGAAAAATACAAAATTAGCTGGGCATGGTGGTGGGCACCCGTAATCCCAGCTACTTGGGAGGCTGGGGCTGGAGAATTGCTTGCACCCAGGAGGCGGAGGTTGTGGTGAGTCAAGATGGCGCCATTGCTCTCCAGCCTGGGCAACAAGAGCGAAACTCTGTCTCAAAAACAAAAACAAAAACGTGTTATTTTATTGTGTTTGAGCACCACTGGACTTTTTTCTAAATAGATAGTAAGTCATGAAACCTAGTGAAGGAAATGGAAACCACGTGACTATATTTTCCTTATGCTGTGCTACTTTTTATTTTAAGCAAAGGGTTGTACAATTAATTAACGATCCTAATAGAGTGGAATATTCTAAGCTATTACATATTATACAAGAAAATGACATATTCGCTGTGGACTGAATATATTGACAGTGAACAACAGCAATAAAAGTCAACAAAATGCCTGGACGTTGAAGGGCATTGGAAAACAAAACTGGAGCATTATTTCCTGGTTAAAGGACACTCATGCAATCAACAGCAGCATTCTCACGATCATTTATTGTCTCATTTCTAATACTAAGCATTTTCACTTTAA
>NW_012101665.1:4526820-4528332 GCF_000951045.1 Mandrillus leucophaeus | reverse complement strand
AGAGCTTGCAGTGAGCCGAGATCGCACCGCTGTACTCCAGCCTGGGTGACAGTACTTTTTTTTTTTTCCATCTCAAAAAAAAAAAAAAAGTTTTTTTTGTAAGGTTTACATAAATATATGGATGATTATTTCATAACGTTAGTAAAATAAATTAGATCTTTTGATATACATTCTGTGAAGTTTAATGTCAGGAGAAAGACTATGAACTAAAATTCTTCGACTAATCTGGTATTAATTACAGTTTGTATGTTGTGCCTGTATATATGCCTAAAATGGTGTGTATTGTCTGAATGACTTAGGAAATTGTTTTCTTGCTAGCTTGCTAACAGGGGGAGATAGTGAGGACGGAGACACACACACACACACACACACACACACACACACACACACACTCTCTCTCTCTATTCATTTTCCCATCCACCCAAATAGTGTATAGAAAACAGCATGAAGGCTTTCATTTTAAAACTGTGTTTTGGACTGATATTTAACAGGACCTCCTTCTCTGCTTTGAGTCATTAATAGATTGATCTTCCCCCAGATATTCCTTTTCTAATAATGTAATTCCCCATGCATTATAGAATAATATCCTCAAATACTTAATGGAGGGGTCTGTCACGAACCCAGTTTTCCCCATTTCTGCCCTTTACATGAACCTTTGTACCTGGCCTTCTGTGAACATGTGTTGACCATGCATGCTCATGATTTTTGATTTGGCCAGAGAAAATGATGAGTTATTCTAAAATTTAGGAAGCATCCTTCTGTCATAAAACCCAATTATTTGGGGAGTTTGTATTACTGATCTTAGTTAATAACGCAATCCAAACAAAAAGAGAGGGAGTCCAAAAGTATTCAAAGGTTATTAGTAAGTTGTTTAATAGATCAGTTACAGATTTTATTAAAAACATTCTATGACTTTTACACTGTTGGTGGGACTGTAAACTAGTTCAACAGTTGTGGAAGACAGTGTAGTGATTCCTCAAGGATCTAGAACTAGAAATACCATTTGACCCAGCCATCCCTTTACTGGGCATATAACCAAATGATTATAAATGATGCTGCTATAGAGACACATGCACACATATGTTTATTGTGGCACTATTCACAATAGCAAAGACTTGGAACCAACCCGTATGTCCATATGTCCATCAATGATAGACTGGATTAAGAAAATGTGGCACATATACACCATATTTTATGCAGTCATAAAAAAGGATGAGTTCATGTCCTTTTTAGGGACATGGATGAAGCTGGAAACCATCATTCTGAGCAAACTATCGCAAGGACAGAAAACCAAACACCTCATGTTCTCACTCATAGGTGGGAATTGAACAATGAGAACGCATGGACACAGGGTGGGGAACATCACACACTGGGGCTTGCCGAGGGATAGAGGGAAGTGGGGAGGGATAGCATTAGGAGATATACCTAATGTAAATGATGAGTTAATGGGTGCAGCAAACCAACATGGCACATGTATACATATGTAACAAACCTGCACGTTGTGCACATGTA
>NW_012101665.1:4524006-4525715 GCF_000951045.1 Mandrillus leucophaeus | reverse complement strand
GGAGAATTGCTTGCACCCAGGAGGCGGAGGTTGTGGTGAGTCAAGATGGCGCCATTGCTCTCCAGCCTGGGCAACAAGAGCGAAACTCTGTCTCAAAAACAAAAACAAAAACGTGTTATTTTATTGTGTTTGAGCACCACTGGACTTTTTTCTAAATAGATAGTAAGTCATGAAACCTAGTGAAGGAAATGGAAACCACGTGACTATATTTTCCTTATGCTGTGCTACTTTTTATTTTAAGCAAAGGGTTGTACAATTAATTAACGATCCTAATAGAGTGGAATATTCTAAGCTATTACATATTATACGAGAAAATGACATATTCGCTGTGGACTGAATATATTGACAGTGAACAACAGCAATAAAAGTCAACAAAATGCCTGGACGTTGAAGGGCATTGGAAAACAAAACTGGAGCATTATTTCCTGGTTAAAGGACACTCATGCAATCAACAGCAGCATTCTCACGATCATTTATTGTCTCATTTCTAATACTAAGTATTTTCACTTTAAGAAAACACATTTAGCGGAGAAGAGAGCCAGGAGACAAGGGGAGCCCAGATTTTAGGCTCCAGGCAAGCAAAGACTTGGGCAGGAAGGAACTGGGCCTGGGCACACCTGGCCTGGCCCTGCATGTGGGTTTCAGGGTGATCTGAGACTCTTGCAGGCGTCATGAACTAGGAGTCACTAGGAGAGGCCTCAACTGTTCCCTGCCCCCTCTCACTGTGTGTGGGGATGTTGGGGGCCAGCTGCTGACCTTTGGTGGGGAGGGAAGAAGAGTGGAAAAGAGGGGACGTGTGGTAGGTAGATAGAGGATGGGACAAGTCTCAGCGAGTGGAGGCCCTGGATGCTCACCTGCACTACAGTTGTACGATTCAGGATATCCCACCAGGAGCTCATGTATAGAGAGAGCCTTTTGATCTGCATCCTTAATTGTGGAACAGGATGGCAATGCTGATGGCCTGTGCCCTTCAAGCACCACTAAGCCCCAAAGCTCTTCTGCCCTCGTTGTCTGTGTTACCAGACTGAGCATTTGAGGGATTGTTTTTCTCTTCCTAGGACAGAAGTGGGGGCACAACTCCGCCCAAGATCAGATAAAGACTAGGTAGTCCTAAGGCAAGGGAAGGCTTTCTGGGGCTTGTGGTTTTCAGAGGCTGAGTTCCCTGTCTTCACTGGGCTTGCGTACCTCTAGGGCCCTTGGAGGAGAGAGGGGAGGAGAGAGGGGAGGCAGTGCCTTCCCACCGAGGGGTACAGAGAGTGTTCCCTTTCCCATCTCCTTCCTATTTCCTTTTGAGGTTCCGGTATCTCTGGGAGCTTAATCCCACATTTTCTGGGACTACCACAGGTTTTCATAGATGTTTACTCCTTTCAAGAAAGGAATTAATTGAGTGTATAATGGAGAAAAAAACGCATATAGAAAGAAACTGGAGGCAGCCTAAGGAGAACCTTGCGGGAATATTGAGAGTTGCTGTGTGAATGTAGGCTGAAAATGTTTGGACCATGCAGATAGAAAATATCAGCGCAAAGAGTAGCCATGATGTAAGTCTGCAGATTGATGAAGGTATGTATGGAATAAATCAAGAGTGGTGAGTACATACCATTGCAGCTTAAAAGATTTTTAAGGATACTAGTAGTTTTATCAAGTATCAAACTGAGTAGTCAGTTTATGGTACTTGTTACTCAAGAGGAATAGGCTACTTACTACACAAG
>NW_012101665.1:4508387-4522486 GCF_000951045.1 Mandrillus leucophaeus | reverse complement strand
GTGGGAATTGAACAATGAGAACGCATGGACACAGGGTGGGGAACATCACACACTGGGGCTTGCCGAGGGATAGAGGGAAGTGGGGAGGGATAGCATTAGGAGATATACCTAATGTAAATGATGAGTTAATGGGTGCAGCAAACCAACATGGCACATGTATACATATGTAACAAACCTGCACGTTGTGCACATGTACCCTAGTACTAAAAGTAAAATAACAAAAATAAATAAATAAATAAAATTATAGACCCCAAAAAAATAAAAAAACGCGTTCTATGGAAAAGGAAGGCCGTCTTCTTACCTTCAAATAAGAAACAATAAAGAATTAAATTTTTGGCTTTGTCACTTCAGTAAAATTGGACATTTTTCGCACCTGGGCTTATTAAATTTTCCCCTGCAGAATATTTTGCCACTAGAGTGAGAAGAGGGATTAATATTTTCAGTTTATAGTGGAGAGAGGAGAAAAAGGTAAAGAAAACCTTGGGGAAATTCAATAGTTCTGAAAAGGTAATAAAACAAAACCAAATACAAAGAAAGTATACCGGGGTTGGCACTTAACTACTTCCATTGAAGAAGCGATAGAAAAAGAGAATGAAGGCATCCTTTAAGGGCTGATGTCTTAATGGATAAATAATGAAATTCTACAACTATCCAAGGAGCAAAGACCTTCCAGTTCACACATTAATATATTCTTATGACAACACTTGTAAAAATGTTCTCAACGTTCTTCCCAAATTTCTTTTAATAATAATTTCTCATTTTGTGGGATCTTTTTATTTGCAGAATAAGTCAGAAGACCTATCCATCTGTCTGTCGTCTATTCACATTCTGCCACAAACCAACTGAATGTTAAATCGTAGAAACACTGTGCGACTCAGATGGAAAAGCGGTTGGCACTCTGTGCAGTGTCCTCTGCCCCTCCTAGCTCCCCTGATGCTTTAATAATGTGGTAGAGCGAGAGGCTGAATACTGCTATTTCAGTGTGTTCTTGTTTTCAGTTCCTGACAAAAAACCTGCTAGAAAAGTATTGGGGTTTAGGGACGACTAAGGATTTCTTTGGTCCCAACTTTTTATTATGAAAATTTTTCAACATACAGAAAGGTTGAAAAATAGTACAGTGAATCCCTGTATAAATTCTGCTATAAATGTTTTTTCTTTCTCCTCCTACCCTCTCCAGGGTGTGGGTGTGGGTGTGGTTGTATGTATACTGGATAAACCATTTCAAAGTAAATTACAGATATGATTCTTCATCCATATAAAGTTCATTGACTTAAAATCAAGGCATTATCTTAGGTAACCACACACACAGTACCATTATTAAACCTAAGAAAACAAATATCATCTAATATCAGCTCTATTTCAGTTTTTCCAGCTGTCCCCAAAATGGCTATTACAGCTTTGTTTTTCAAACGAGGATCTAATCAAGTTCACTCATTGCATTTTGTTCTCTGCCTTTCATCTCTTTTAAGGTGGACCAGTTCCCATGGTTTGTTTTGTTTGTTTAGACTTTTTAAAGAGTCGGGTAAGTCAGTTGTCCTGAAGAGGATGCAGTTGTTCTATCAATTTTGGGGTGTCAGACTTCAGATTCTCCAGAAATGTTAGGAAATTAAATTGTTAATGTGTTACCTAGTTTGATCAGGGCTGAAGAAGCACAGCCAACCTTTGAGAGCTTATTGCTTGAGATGATGGCATCCTTGGACCTTTTCATGGCATGTTCCTTCTGAAGTCTCTAGGTCTGGGCCTAGACAAACTTTCTACTGGCAGATCATAAGGAGATGCAAATGAAGAGGTAATATCTGACCATGAAACATTTACCATCTAACAACTTGAGATATTTTTTCCCTCCTGGGAAGTAGATATCTGTTTTAGGCTCAGACTAAGGAGGGGATAGAAATTGAGACACTAATTTTACAGCCACCTTGGCTAAATAGAAAGCTTTTATCACTTATTTGGAGTAACATTATAGAGACGAAAATTTCCCGGAGGTTTTTGGAGCAATAGTAACTTCAGTTTCTTGAATACTTGACTACTTCATAACTTTGAATTTGGAAGTTTCTGTTTCTTTTGTTTTTCTTTGCAGTGTCTTCATCTGTCCTCCCTGTTGACTTTCCCTGTCCTATAATTATTTCCATCTTCTTTACTTTATACCTAACCTTACCTTTTCTCTTTCCTACTTTAGAATCTTACTAGAAGTGTGTGGTAGAGCCCTCTCTTCCCTCTTGAATCACAGCGTGCACAGGGGTTCATTCTCACTTTGAGAAATAGACCATAAATGTAAAAATCATTCATAGGTATGTAGTAGACACCAGAGAGAGGTACCTGGTCAGTCTCACTCACCTAATCCAGTGGAGAAGTAGTAGTATTAATACTCTTCGTATGTATGTATGTATGTACTTATTTATTATTGTTGTTTTAGAGACAGGGTCTTGCTCTGTAGCCCAGGCTGGGGTATAGTGGCATGATCATAGCTCACTGCAGCCTCAAACTCCTGGGCTCAAGTGATCCTTCCACCTCAGCCTCCTGAGTAGCTGGGACCACAGGTGTGTGCCACTATGCCAGACTAATTGTTTTTTTCCTCCATAGACATAGGGCTTGCTATGTTGCTCAGGCTGGTCTTGGACTGGGCTCAAGTGATCCTTGCACCTCAGCCTCCCAAAATGCTGGGATTATAGCTGTGAGGCACTGTGCCTGGCCTCATGATTATATTATGAGTTGTAGATACAGAAACTTTGGTGTAAGAGTAGTGGGCAGGAAAGATTTTGTCACCCAAGAAAACAATAAGAATTATCACAAGCATTTGAATAACTCCAGAAAAACACTTGACTTGAAACTTTTAAGCTTCGGAAAAAGCAAAACAAAATGAAGTTATCTCCTCTGACGCAAAGTAAGTACTATTAGAGTCATTGTTAGGCTAATGGCCTTGAATCAGGCCCTGCACTTTTCTGAATGGGACATAGAGACCTAGACAACATCTCCCAACCCCAGGACAGAAAATGCTGCTTAAAAAAAATGCAGATATTATTTTGTGGAATTAATACTTAAACTGGGAAGTCATATACTTACTTAGAAGATAGAAAAGAGACTTCAGGAATGGAAAGAAAAGTAACACTGGTCATAGATCTTTTTGTTTAACAAATCTGGGCGATTTTAAGGTGATTATGAACCTGAAATAATATGTGACTCAGATTTTTATTTTTATTTTTTGCAAAAATTTTCCTGAAATGGCCGGGCACGGTGGCTCATGCCTGTCATCCTAGCATTTTGGGAGGCCAAGGTGGGCAGATCACCTGAGGTCAGGAGTTTGAGACCAGCCCGCCCAACATGGTGAAACCCCATCTCTACTAAAAATACAAAAATGAGCTGGGTATGGTGGCGTGCACCTGTAATCCCAGCTACTCGGGAGGCTGAGGCAGGAGAATCTCATGAACCTGGGAGGCAGAGGTTGCAGTGAACTGAGATTGCACCATTGCACTCCAGCCTGGGCAACAAGAGCAAAACTCCGCTGTCTAAAAAAGAGTTTTCCTGAAATGTCTTACAGACATACTTGGTGACATTCTCCTTGTTCTTGTCATTCTGTACATATTGTGCTGCTTTTTAAAAAATGTTGGCCTCTGCCAGGCATGATGGCTCATGCTTGTAATCCCAGCACTTTGGGAGCCCAAGGCGAGCGAATCACCTGAGATCGGGAGTTCGAGACCAGCCTGACCAACATGGAGAAACCTCATCTCTACTAAAGATACAAAATTAGCTTGGCGTAGTGGCTCATGCCTGTAATCCCAGCTACTCGGGAGGCTGAGGCAGGAGAATTGCTTGAACCCCACAGGCGGAGGTTGCGGTAAGCCGAGATCGAGCCATTGCACTCCAACCTGGGCAACAAGAGCAAAACTGCGTCTCAAAAAAAAAAAAAAAATGTTGGCCTCTTGGAGAGAGTTTGCCAAAATATTGGAGTTGCACACTGAGTGGCTCTGTGCTACAGCCCAAACACATGTGATGGCATCTTGGGTCAGTTGGGAGGAAAATACTTAAACAGTCTGAAGTGTAACCACAACAGGGACATTAAGAACAAGGGGGAGCAACAAAAATAATATAAAGACAGTGATATTATTGTAAAACAGTAACTATATACAACCCCCAGAAAATGAGATCTTTTGCATGGTTCTGTTTTTTATTCCTTTAAGCACCTCCAATTTTAAAAGTAGTCACTTAGGAGAAATACTTATAAAATGAGTAGTATTTCCCTCTTTACTAAACTTACTTGAAATATGCAAAAATTCACTGAGATCTGTGAGATCTTTTAAGATACTGACCTGTCTCTCTCCTCTAAGTAATTGTAAACTGTAGACCCCACACTAAAGAATTCTAGGCTTTTACTGTCTTAGTTTCATCTTTGTTCCCTGAGTGTTACCTCTTTCTGTCTGCGTGTGTGTGTGCGTGTGTGCGCGCGTGTGTGCTTTTTAAAAAGAACAGTTCATTTCCTCTTTTCTAATACTGTGTTTTATCTGCTGTGGATTTGGAAATCAGATAACCAGGTTTGTTTGTTTATTCAGCAAAAAATTAATGAGTGACTTCTATATTACAGACACTAGCATACAAAGATTAAAAAAGAAGTGTTCCCTATCCTCAAAGACCTTACGTTTAAGGAAGGCAAAAGCCATGTAGACAAATAATTGTTGTATTTTATATATATATATAAATAAAAAATTGTATTAGAGTGGAGGGCTATACAGGTATTTTACGTGAGCAAACTGCATTTTGCAAGGTGAAGGAAGGCCTTAGAGCTGCTGTAGTGTTTGATTTGAGCCTTAAAGACAGGCCGAGATGAGATTTCATCAGAGAAAAGGCATCCTAAAGAGGCCTATGCATAGGATGAAGACAGAAAATATTGTAGTATGTTTCTGTTTTTCCTCATTTTACGTGTATCTTTAATAAGAGCTGCATGATAATTTGAGAGTCTTATCAGTAAAGCTAGTGATCTTTAGTGCACAGAATGTGGAATATTTGTTTTGAATATAGGGAAAGCAGCCTTTAATTCTTTGCTTCCTTTTCAGTTTTTTCCTTGAGTTCTAAATCAGGGAGTTCTATTTCCTATTGCTGCATTATATACCATCTCAAACTTGGTGGCATTATGTTCACAAATGTTGTGGCTCAGAATCATAAAAGGTATGATTGACACAACTTATCTGCCCCATGATGTCTGGCACCTTATCTAGGAAGATGCAAAACCAGGGTTGAATCTATGACTGGGGGGCTGGAGTCAGCTGAAGCCTTGCTCACCTGCATGCCTGGCCCTTCCTACTGGCTGTTGGCTGGGATGTAGGCTAGGTTGCAGGCTAGGTTGTAGGTTACCTACAAATTGGACTCTCCTTGTACCTGCTTGGACTTCCTCACAGCATGGCGGCAGAAGTTCAGTGGATGAAAATTCCAAGGAAGCTGTATTCCCTTTTGACTTAACCTCAAGAGTTACATAGGATCACATATGCCCTTAGTCCCAAGCTGCCCCCCCATCCCCCATCCAGATTCATCAGGGAGGAAGCATTGATTCCAGCTGTACTTGAGAGGCATTCAGCAGGGCGAAAGCATTGATTCCAACTGTACTTGGAAGACACATTATAAGACGAGCATGTGGGTTGAGAGATTGCAGTCATGTTGGGAGCCACCATCTGTCTGTCACAGGCTAATTTGTGGAAAGTTGAAGCGTTACTGTCCTTTCCTTTAAAATAAGAGAAGAGAGGAAAGAGGATTTATTATTTCTGAGATATGTGAAGTGATTCAATATGAGTTATAATGACCAGGTGTTCTTTAGTTCACAAAAGAGCATTTTAAAACTGTATTTAAAGGGATTTTAGACAGACATTTAGAAGAACTTTCTGATACTGCCAAGCATGGCAGGGTGGTGTGTACCCATAGCCCCAGCTACTCAGGAGGCTGAGTTAGGAGGGCTGCTTGAGCCCAGGAGTTTGAGGCTGCAGTGTGTTACATAAATAGCAACTGTACTACAGCCTGACAGCATAGCAAGACGCTGTCTATAGTAAGTAAATAATGTTTCAAAAAGTTTATAGGCTTTTTTCTTGACTAGAGGACATTTGTATGATTTAAAAGAAAGTTTACCAGACTGGGCAGTAAAGCGAGACCCCATCTCTACCAAAAATAAAACAAAAATTAGCCAAGTGTAGTGGTGCAAGCTTGTGGTCCCAGCTACTTGGGAGGCTGAGGTGGGAGAATCGCATGAGCCCAGGAGTTTGAGCTTGCAGTGAGCCATGATCACGCCATTGTACTCTAGCCTGGGTGACAGAGTCAGACTCCCATCTCTTAAAAAAAAATAAAAATATAAAGAAGTTTTTTAATGATTAAGTATATACTGCCTCTGGATGGACCTGTTGCATTGGATAAGCGCTTTATTTCTGAGTCCCAAATTTCCTTTTTTGTTGGATGGGGATAATAACACTTGAGTTGCTGCTGAGTATCAAATAGGTTTTTATTATTCATGAAGTCAGAATGAATTAGATGATTTTAAAGAAGTCTTCTGGAATTGGATTCTCTGGTTATCACTAAAGAGGACTGAAAGGCATTAGTTAATTTTTAAAAATTTTTTCTTTACATTCTAGAATTATCTTTTTTAATAAAGAAAAAGTATGGTCCCTCTCTATTATTCCTTCTCATGTATATACTCTTTGTAGAACTCTTGATTAAATGATGATGACATGTATTTTTAGACTGTTTATTTTACCACAAGCATTTCCAGGGAGTTATCCCTGAAAGCCACTTATAAGTAATAATGAACACAGTTCTCCCTGAAAGCACTAGAATGGTGCTGCTTCCCCAGATGATCCATTTTATAGATTAAGGCAGCCTTTTGTAAAAAGATGCAGGGCTTTTTATGTGCTGAGAGCATGGATGATAGAACAGGTCTCTCGTCCAAGAGTGTATACATTTATTTTAGAGTGCATAAATTATCTACCTTGCTTATCAAAGTGGTAGTTCCAAGAGCTCATTCATTGAGATTTATAGAAGTATGGATGCATCTAGAAATCTGTTTTTAATTTTAAAGAGAGTTTTCAAGTGACTTTTGATAGATATGGTGGGGAACAATACTCGAAGATCCCTTTGTGTGGTCCTAAGCACAGAGGGGCATGGAATCCTCTTTCCCATCAGGAATCGTGGTAACCTGAGAAGTGTGGAGATTACTAGGCAAGACTGTCCATCAGTCTGCATGTGCTGTTTGGGCTCACTTTTGCATATTAAGAAATTTCTCAATAGCAGAAAGAGAAGAAAACCGTGCACTGAAGTAACTAATGTGTGTTTTGTGTACCACAAGTTACACACAGATGCCTCAGAAAAGGCATTTCAATTCTAAGGATAAAATGAAAGTAAAATATTTCAAGATATTATCATTAGGGTTTTTTTTCCTCATCACTCTTACAAGGTGATGCCTTAAAGGCAGAAAAAGTTGTAAAACTTGTGAAACATTCTGTTGGAATATGTTAAGTGCCAGCAAAATTTGGAGTTCTTGGCTGGGTGCAGTGGCTCATGCCTGTAATCCCAGCATTTTGGAAGGCCGAGGTGGAAGGGTCACATGAGGCCTGGAGTTTGAAACCAGCCTGCCCAACATAGTGAGACCCCCATCTCTACTAGAAATTAACAAAATTAGCTGGGTGTGGTGGCGTGCACCTGTAGTTCCAGCTACTCAGGAGGCTGAGGTGGGAAGAGTGCTTGAGCCAGGAGTTGTGGCTACAGTGAGCTATAATGACACCACTGCACTCTAGGCTGGGTGACAGAGGGAGACCCTGTTTCAAAAAATAAAATTGGAGTTTCTTGAATACAAGAGTATTTGTTTTTCAGTTCTGTGAAGGCAGTTTGGTGTAGCACTGCCTGGATTGCCATCCAACTCCGTCACTTGAACAAGTGTGACCTTGCGTCCCAATTTTTGTAAATGTTCACTGTTGTTATTGTCACTTTGAATCACCTGCAGTGATAGGTATTTGACATACAGTTGGTGTTCCATAAATTTTGGTTAGTTATTTGGGATTATAATTCAGAGTAGATTATTTTAAACTCAAATAGAGGATGTTTCGAAGAACTATGAAAAAAGTTAGTCTTGAAGACAAGACCCACCTGTGCATTCAGGATTATTTATGGTCAGGGTTTTATGGTCCTTTATCAATTGAAGGGTGTAACAGAAATGCAAAGGGTGATGCAGCACTCTGTAGTCCATAAGGATACATTATGAATTGTTTTCTAATTATTCACTGTTTAGAGTAACTGTTTCTACTTTGTTTGTTTACAGAATGATTATTATTACAATCCCTTAACATTTTAGCACTTGGTAGGTCTGATTCAATGGTTCTCAATAGATGGGAGTGGGGAAGGACAAAGATGATCTGATGTATCATTTGGCCTACCAACATTCCTGTCCCTGTTACATTCCTGTGGTTTTGTGGTAGTTGAAGGTGAACCTGACAGTGCTGTTTTATGGAGAAGATTGAAAGGAAAGTGTTTTAAGTCAACAGAGTTAAAGCTCTTTATGTTTTGGAAAAAATTTGGGGGTTATTTTAAAAACTACACAGAGGTAATAGAGTATTGTAATTATCATATGGAAAATAATCCAAAAAATAAAGTATATAAAATTCACATTTCATTAACCTGGAAAATTGACTGATTGTTTGACATATCTAAGTGTTGGTCTTAGGAGTGGACAATATTATTCTCAACAAAGAGATTATACTTAGATTCCTCAGAGAAGTATCTAATGATAACTCAATGTTGGAATCATTTGGTTAATTTAATTATAATTTAAAATAAAACCCCTTTTGAGAAAATTAGTGCTGCATAAGACTTAAATGTTATTTTTGACTAGTTCAGACTGTGGCTTAAAATACAATAATTTTCTCAGAAAAAATGAAGCTCTTGCTAAGAATGGTTGGACGTATTTCACCAACATCAAGTATTTTTTTTTTTTTTTTGAGTTTGAATATAATCCCATAAGTAGATGCTTCAGAACCACTTGAATCACCATGGAAAGCAAGTCTCTTTAGTTATTCTCCATCTAAGTGGCCTTTGCCATACAGTTTAATTAAATCTGATTATCAGTAATAGTTCTCTTTTCCATAGGGATAAGTTGGTTCTTTGGATTTTTCAAGATTTGGACTGTTTCAAAGATAAATTCACATTTTGCAAAGGTTTGCCCATGTTTATACACAAATGGAGTACACTGATGTTCTCATAGGTGATGGAAAACTTTGTATAGCTAAATTCCTTGACGGAAAATTTCCAGATCCATAGGGAAAGGTGAGATACTTAGATACAGTTACCCGAGAAGACTGTTTAGAAGCTCTGTTTATGAAGTTCAAAGGAATAAACTTTTTTTTCTTAGAAGTATGAGCAGAGCATTCAAATAGCAATAAAGTTTCTAGGCCAGGTGCGGTAGCTCACACCTGTAATCTCAACACTTTGGGAGGCTGAAGTGGGCGGATCACCTGTGGTCAGGAGTTCAAGACCAACTTGACCAACATGGAGAAACCCTGTCTCTACTAAAAATACAGAATTAGCCGGGTGTGGTGGTTCATGCCTGTAATCCCAGCTACTTGGGAGGCTGAGGCAGGAGAATTGCTTGAACCGGGGAGACTGAGGTTGCAGTGAGCTGAGATCATGCCATTGCACTCTAGCCTGGAGTCTGTCTCAGAAAAAAAAAAAAATGTCTAGGATGGTTTTAGTGTCCTTCTTCTGTGAGAACATAACCATGTAAAATGTTGGATTTCAAGTATTCCAATTTAAATATGATTTATGAATCTCAGTAACACTGCTATATGTTAGACCAATAACTTCTAGTAAAACTTCTGACAGTGTGTCTATCTTAAGTGAGTAATTATAGGTCAAGGGATTAAAACAAAAGAGGTAATTCCTGGTCCACCACCTCCTTGGTGAGGTGTTATCCTCTTAGATCTGGTTGCTGTACGTTTACAAAGGCGATAACACAGCTCCATCCACTGTCTAGCCCTGGCCTTCATGTCCCAGCTTCTTGGTGTCTTGATGGGCCTTCTCTGGAAGCGCACACCTGTGTGCACGAACATCTGAAGGAAAAGTGTACTCTGGGCGCACTATCCAGAGTTTACCCTTTCAGATAGATGCCTCTGCAATGGGTATGAAAATTGACTTTCTACCATTTTCCGTAATTTTTCATATTTGTTTTTAATCTTGAAATAGGAACATTTATTAGTAAGTCAAATGAGCTATTCAGTCAGAGCTGTGGAAACTGCAGAGTACCATCTGTGTAGTTTGTGATGTGCCATATCAACTCGTATTTGAGCTTTTAGCAGGAAAAGTGACTTAAAATTGCGAAGTATTATTATTAACACAGCTGATCCTATAGTGAATCAGGGTGAGAAAAGAATCTCTGTGGTACAGACTGCTTTTCCATATCAGTTATAACCCTTCTGGAACGTGTGCAAGCATTTGGTAATTTTACCAATTGGTACCCACCAATTGATCATCTTGGTTATGTCAAAAAAGAAATGCCTCCATGTTCTGACTTGGATCAGATTCATTTTTACAAATAAACTATAATTTTCATTCAAAATAGATATCTACCAGCTTCCCTCCCTGGTTCTTCTGGAATTCCTGAACAACAATGCCTAATAGCTGCTGTTTGTATTTAGATAAAACTGTTGGTGGACCTGGTGCAACAGATATTCAAGCTTTCCCAACATGGAATATTAGTCTTTCCTGACTTTATCACATTGGGGCCAAGACTTCTTTGTTCTCTTTCTTCCTTGTGGAAACAAGACATTTTACGCTATGCTAAACAACCCTTTATTCTAGCCAGTTGATTTATGATTGCCAGTTTCTTGATTGTGAAAAGTTATCTTCAGAGTCAAAAAGCCGTCTGCCTGCTTGTGTCAGGTGAACCTCCTCACGGCCTCGAGGCACTGACTCTTCTTAGAAGAAGCCTTTTATTAGCAACCTCAGCCCTCAGCACCCTCCTCTCCTTCTGATCCTAACTGGTGCTTATTTCCCAGGCCACATGTTGGCTGTTAACCTTATAATAGCTTATTTTATATTCTGGCTTTTTGGGTATGTATTTAGGTTTTGTGCTACTAATGAAATGATAAACTCCTTCAGCAGCAGCAGCAGCCTGGGATAGTGGAAAGTGAAAAGAATTCGAATTTAGAAGATGGTTTGGTATCAGCCTCGCTCCTCTATCCCTGAGTTGGAAGCATAGGCAGATTCTGAAAAGTATTCTTTAAAAATAGTCTCATGTAATAATACCTGACTCATAGGATTTTTTGCATTTTATAGGTAAAAAGCATTTAATCTGTATTTCTCATAATCTGTATTTCTCATAATCTGTATTGTCCATTTTATAGGTAAAAAGCATTTAATCTGTATTTCTCATACATATATGAGAAATACAGATTAAATGCTTTTTACCTATAAAATGCTATTACAGATACTATTTATTGTGGTTATGAGCACATGGATAAGCCACCCGGTACCTGGATCAGATTTTACATGAGAGCTTCAGAGGTTCTTGGGAAATGTCAAGTAAAATGTGTTATATTTTCAAAACCTATTAGCTTTGTTCCCTCTGCTGCATACTTAATTATCTCAAGTTTAGTTTTGTATTTCTGTTATCATCTCTATATAAGCTTGAATAACAAAAGAAATATTATTATTTTACATTTGGTGATTATATGGTGTCACTACAACAATCCCAATTCACCTGCTAGGCTGGAAAAGAAGCATACTTTTCCACGATTAATATTAGTGCTTATGTAGCATTAGTATTATACCTTTGTAGGGTTCCCTGTAATAACTTTTATCACAGAGTCCTAGTACATTTTTCATTGAGAGAGATTAGCACTACTGCCCTCACTTTAACAAACGAGCCATTTGAAACAATGGAAACTTGATATTTAAAATCGAGTTAAGATTAGGATTTAGGATCCCATTGTGTATTAAACAGAAGTTACTTTTTAATACTCTGTTGTTATGCTGTTTTTCTGTGCAGCTTCCTGAAATTCCTAAAAGTTGAAGTTTTTGGTATTGGCAAAATATCCCTTTACAAACAGTTACAAAAAATTACTATGGAAAAGTTTAATAATAATAATGTAATAAACGCCCATGAACCAGTCTACTATACCTTTATCTGTTACTCCCCCATCTGTTTTGAGGCAAGTCCCAGATACATTTTTTCATCCTATAGGCATTTTTTTTTTTTTTTTTTTTTTTGAGACAGTGTCTTGCTCAATTGCCCATGGTGGAGTGCAATGGCGCCATCTCCACTCACTGCAGCTCAACCTCCTGGACTCAGGTGATCCTCCCACCTCATCCCAAGTAGTCGGGACCACAGGTGGGCACCACCACACCTGGTTAATTTTTTATGTTTTTTGTAGAGGTGGGGTTTTGCCATGTTGCCCAAGCTGGTCTTGAACTCCTGGACTCAAGCCATCTGCCAACCTTGGCCTCCCAAAGTGCTGGGATTACAGACGGGAGCCACGGTGCCAGGCCTTTTTTTTCTTT
Organism: Mandrillus leucophaeus; assembly: GCF_000951045.1. Classification (NCBI taxonomy): domain Eukaryota; kingdom Metazoa; phylum Chordata; class Mammalia; order Primates; family Cercopithecidae; genus Mandrillus; species Mandrillus leucophaeus. Next base: position 4,509,970 of record NW_012101665.1, on the reverse strand, counting down.
TTTAAAGAAGAAAATTTCATGTCGTACATATGAATTAACAAATGCTCGCTCAAAGAACAAAATTTTGGGCTGTACAATCCTTGAACATTTTTGTTTTGTGGTGGAGTAATAATATTGCAATTAGGCTTAGAGAATGAGTGCTGTGCAGAATGAATACTAGTAACAGGCATATAGTCCAAGGGAGAGAAACATTAATAAATACAATTCTAAGCTCTGTGACAGCAGAAATCTTTTTTGCCTTGCACAGTATCTGAAACAATGTAAATGCTAGTAATTTGTTGAGTGAATGAAAAAAATTAGTAGAAAGTGGAATTCTTGGGAACATGAGTCTTGTTATTTGTGTTGAGTGTCATTTGGGATTTAAAGTATGTGCGTGTGTGAGTGAGTGTGGCACTGTGCGAGTGGGGAGTATGAATTAAGAATTTGCCTTGACAGAAAGAGACTTAGATTTGCCCTAAAACCGAGTTCTGAAACCTAATAGGATCTCATCTTAAAAAGGTATATGAAGTGCATAGGTAAATGGAAAGTAATTCATGCAGCTCTACTAAATGAGACAGAATGAAATTAATTTTAGAACTTGCACATATAATTAATTATTCAGTCTTTAGGCTGAAGTTGACTTATGGCATTACTGATGTTTGTTTACTTTCTTTCCTTTTACATTAAGAACCCGCTTGACACTTGTTTCCTGTCTTATTTATAGAATGCTTAAGCTGTATGTTAAGTACTCATGTTTGCATATTCAGAGCACTTACAACTAATCTGACTGCCTTTTTTTTGAGCCTTGGTGAGTTATTTATAAACTTCATACTCATTGACACCTTTATATCCTTCAGTGGGAACATGTGAGAAAACAGCATTACAATTTATAATCAGCCATGGGTCATTTGTGTATGAGTTTTAGTTGATGCAAACTGGTAGTTAATGATACAGAAACAATTGATAGAATCAGAAGTTTAGTTGCTCAAAGTTTTATGTGGAGGATAAGGACAAGTTACTCTGTTTTTGCTACTAATATTTTTTTTAAATTAAAAAAATCTCAATCCTGCTTCTATAGCTACTTAATATATAATATGTTAAAATTTTGAATGGGCACAAAGATGACTTTTTTCTCTTCGGGTGTGCTTTGTATAACCAGTAAATGCAGTTCATTTTTCCCAGATACTGTCTTTGATAAAATAAAATGGTGGCAGGAAGAGATAAAATGTCAGTGACAGCATGAACTGCTGATATGTGGAAGACAGGCAGTCCGATACCTCCATCACACAGCAATGCATTTGTCTGGACCAATTCGTGGAAAAGGCAGAAGTCTGCTAGGGAACTGAATAGATTGTATGAAACCACATATTAAATCTTTATTAGGGGCCGGGCGCGGTGGCTCAAGCCTGTAATCCCAGCACTTTGGGAGGCCGAGACGGGCGGATCACGAGGTCAGGAGATCCAGACCATCCTGGCTAACCGGTGAAACCCCGTCTCTACTAAAAAATACAAAAAACTAGCCGGGCGAGGGGGCGGGCGCCTGTAGTCCCAACTACTCGGGAGGCTGAGGCAAGAGAATGGCGTAAACTTGGGAGGCGGAGCTT
>NW_012101665.1:4495206-4508337 GCF_000951045.1 Mandrillus leucophaeus | reverse complement strand
TGGCGTGAACCCGGGAGGCGGAGCTTGCAGTGAGCTGAGATCCGGCCACTGCACTCCAGCCTGGGCGACAGAGCGAGACTCCGTCTCAAAAAAAATAAATAAATAAATAAATAAATAAATCTTTATTAGGGATCTTGAAAGGTTTGATTCTTCCTGTCATGTGCTAGGCATGTTTAACAAATATTTCTAAAACACAGGGTTTCTCCTGTACTTATCAAAATATGAATTGAAGTGGAAGGACAATAGAAGCTTTCCTAGATTGGAGAGTGGGTATAATGCTTTGAGTTTACCCAAATCTTTTAGAAACCAGAAAATCATTTTAACTATTTTTGACGATTTAGGCTTACATGATGTTAAATTTTAGCTAAAATAAGGAAGAATTACCATATAATATTTATTTTGTAAAATGCTGCTTAAAACATTGAGAGATTTATCTTGTGATAGACTTCTTCTCACGTTTTCTATCCTTATGCTTTAACTGCTTGTCTTCAGGAGAGGAAGGCATCAAGCATAGAGGTTAAGGGTATGACTGAGGAGCCAGGCTGCCTGGGTTTGAAACCCAGCCCTGCGCCTTAGGAGCTGTGTGGAAATCATCATCATGGTGTCTGCGATTTGGTTCTGTTGCTGTGAGGATTAAATGAGGCACTGACAACAGTGCCTGGTACATAGTTAAAGTTGTATACATGTTCACAATTACTAGTCAGCATCATCAGACTGCTTTTAGCAGAGTTGATTGAATAACATTTCTTCATTTTATGTTGTCTTTTTTTAGCATAGCCTGCAAGTGCGGGGACTTTGGAACTCGAATAACTTGCATTCTCATTTGCTGTTATTTTACAAATTATTGGCCTTGGGAAAGCATTTCAAATATATTGAGCTTCAGTTTTCTCATTTTTGAATTAATACACCGTAAGATTATGGTAAGAAATCAACGAAACTATTTTTGGAGTTGCTAGACCCATTCGAAAATCTACCAAAGTTACAAACCATCTCCCTTGAAAAAATGGACCCCTTCTGCGCATTTTGCATACTTCTTCAGCCGTCTATGAAGAAACGTGCAGGGATCTCCTACTTTGTAATGGCGTTGGGTTAGGTGTTCCTTCCCATTTCTACCTATGACTCTACTTCCCTCAATTTAGAGCCAAATATCTGTCAGGTTTTCAACATTTAAACATTAAAATTTTTTTTCAACATTAAAAATATTTTTTGTAATATATAAAATATTTAAAATAATTTTTTTTTTTAATTTAAAATTATTTTTATGGTGATGGGGTCTCACTATGTTGCCATGCTGGCTTCATGCAATCCTCCCACCTGGGGCCTCCCAAAGAATTGTAGGTGTGAGTCACTGCTCCAGGTCAGTTTGTGGCTATTTTATTCAGGTGGTTTATATGCAGTGTAAGCGGTATCTATTAAGCCTATGTTACTGACCTTAATCTTCCAGGAAATAAGTAACTGGAGGGAATTAGTCCATTTTACTTGCAGTCTCATGGTTCCAACTTGGGTGAAATTTTCTGCTTCCTTCTCAAACCCAAACTGCTTTTGGCACTGGTAATTAGGCCAATATCAGTCTATGGAAATCAGAGTCAGAGTTATCATTGTTAAAGACTGGAGTACTGACTATCAGGCTTGTCATTTCCTTGGGAAACAAAAATAATTAAAATTCTGTGCTTTTTTGCCCATTTAATTTAGATTTATAAGCTCCAGTGGTAGCAGCTGTCTCATTTTAGATTTTGTGCAAGAACTGTCACATTTTTGGTGCTCAATTAATGTGTTTTTACTTTTTATCTAAATTAATGATTCTGCCCATGAACTAATTTACATATTTCCATTTTCAGTACTATGGAAATGGGAAACATTCTTTTTAATTCAATGCCTGGAATTCTAGACTAAAAATTCCAGATCATCAGGCAGGAGCATAAAAGACGGTTTGATTTGAAAAATGTGATTTCAAATCACATTTTGATGTGATAAAGGTTTTTTGTTTTTAAGCTGTTCAACCTATTTTGCTTAGAAAGATGGCTCAGAATTGCCAAAATGATGAAAGATAGAATGTTAAAAGATTTAATCCTTTTTAACATACTTGGATACTAAAAAAATTAATGTACTAAATACTAAATTTTTATTTATACTTAAATTTATAAGGTGCTATTCCTTTTCTAATTATTTTGAGGAAATATAAATGTGTTAGAATTGTAAGAGTTTTTTTTTCTTGTCAGGTTGACATCTACGGAGATTTCTAGTGGATAGGAAATAAAAGTTTTTTAAAAAAAGTTTTCATGTAATCAGGATTTTAGGAGTATATATGATCCATGATATAAGAGTTATTAGAGATATTTCATTCATTTTTTTCATTTTGATTTTTGACTCATTAAGGGAACTTTGATTAATAGGTCCTACAAATAAATACATAAAGCACGTTTTTATTCCTGTGTTGATCATAGTCTTAGTGTATAGAAAAAAAACACAATGCATAAGCACATTTACTGCAGAAAAAGCCATCATCGTCATCTGTGGAAAATCAATATATATTTTTCAAAATTTAGATTGATGATCACATGTTAGCAGTGTTAGCTAAAGCTTGGGGGCTGCTCCAGGGGTCAGGAACAGGCCAGCGGAGCTCTGGCATCATCAGTGACCATGAGATTGACTTTTTCAGGCAGCTTTCCTAGTGCTGGCCCTGAGCACCCTGGCTGAAGATGAAAGATACACCTGAGTAAGATTTTGACAGGAAATAGTATTAAATAAGTGTTGTGTTGATCTGTATCTATAACACTGCTACCTTGGGCTAAAGCCAGTAGATTTTGCCTGCCTATGAAAATTGAATTTTTTTGGTCTATTTTTTATGGAAATTTTAGAATAAAGTAAACCATTCAACCATAGGCCTTTAAATTAGTGTTGCATTTGCACTTATTTCATAATCTAACAGAATTCTAAGATGTTAAATCTATTCACTTCCTGGTCTCTTGGTTCTGTAATAAGAATTTTTCAAACTGAAGGTCACAATCAACTAGTGTGTCCTGAAATCACTTTAGTGGGTTATAGCCAGCTTAAAAACAAAACTAGAGAATATAATAGAAAAATTCAGACTGCATTGCACAGAGTTTAGGCAAGTATAAAGGTAGGTGCACACACACGTGTGTGTGTGTATGTACTGGGCCACTGTGTAAAATATATTTTTTACTATGGTTGCACTCAAGAAAGTTAGATATGATAATATCAGTTACTCTCCCCAAAGGAGACCTACTAATGACCTATTCAAATTTTGAGGACACTTATTCCTAAAATAGGAAGTGATAATGTGCCTTCTGGTGAGTATTGTAAAATTGCCACTGCATTTTGTATTTGGAAATATTACCCTCCTCCTGCCCTGTTTCTACTTTTATGTATGTCTTCTTTACTATTGGTATATTATGGAATAATGACTCTCAGACAGTGTTCCTATGAACTGAGGTATTTTACTACTAACGTTGAATGGAAGAGTATTTTTCCAAATCATAGAAAATAATAATGAATAAAATTACAGTTCTTCTCTCATAATTTTTCCGTAAGTGTTCGGTGACTCTTATTGTCAGGCGATAAAATTAAAGTGAAAAGACCAAATGGATATTAGTAGGAAAAGTCATGCTGAATTCAGCAGTGCTATCTTTTTCATAAACATAAAAAATTACATGCTTCATGTAGGTAATATGGTCTTATTTTCTGCTAGTAAAAGGTTTCTTGTTCATAGGGTGAAATTAGAGATACTGACATTCATGCTGTTCTGTAAGGTAGTCTGACATTTGAGCAAGTCTGAAAATGTCCGTGGTTGTGGAACCCTAACCAGGTTCACCTTGATTTTCTGATCAGCATTGAAGTTAGAATCAGTATCACAAATGTGGACTGAGCACCAGTAGCAACATTACAGTGACCCGAGATGTTTATATTTAACAATTTTATCAAAAACGTGTTGAAATACAGCCTTTTTCTTTTAAGTCTCATTATTTTTGCCCTCAATTTTAATTTCTGTCTCTGTTTGGGGGTTACTGAAATAGCATATTCTGTTTCCTTCTGATTCCCAAGGACACATGATGAATCCTTTTTGAGTTTCCTGAAACAGCCATCTCACCTGATGCCATTGCAAATTTCTAGCCAAGCAAAGGCTTTTCTTCAACTTAGAATTCAAGTGACAGACAGTTGGCATTTTTGGCATACAGAGTTGAGTAACCTTCCTCTAGGATGATCTTTTCATTATCGTATCAGTTCAGCTAATAGCACATGTACACGCATATGCACATGTACTTTACTTTTATTGATGAATAGTTTTTCTTAAATACCTAAAATATGGTCATTATAGTAGAACATCCAAACATTAATAGATGTATATAAAATAAAAAGTGAAAGACTTCACTCTTCTTGCAATAATCACTCTCCCCCGATGAGAGTTAATAGTTTGCAGTTTATTGATACCTTTTTTTTGCTTTACAGATGATATGCGATGTTAAAAATGCAGACATAGGGTGACTGAGCTGTTTTTCTACTTGTTATTCAATAGATTTATTATATATAATTGTTTTCCTTATGAAATTGTTTATTAAAGAAACATTGGAAAATATAGGTAAGTAAAAAGGAAAACTTAATTTTCTGTAATCTCATCTTTTAGAAAGACTGTTTTTGTTTTTAAACTTACTGGCATATATGCTTTCACTTTTCTTCCTTTTTTTTTTTTTTTTTTTTTTTTAAAGAGACAGCATCTTTCTCTGTCTGCCCAGGCTGGAGTACAGTAGCACAATCATAGCTCACTGCATCCTTAACCTCCTGTGCTCAAGAGATCTTCCACCTCAGCCTCCTGAATAGCTGGGAGTATAGGCACGCACCACTTCCCCAGCTAATTTTTAAATTTTTTGTAGAGATGGGGTCTGAATTTGTTTCCCAGGCTGGTCTTGAACTTAAGGGCTCAAGTGATCCTCCTGCCTTGGCTTCCCAAAGTGTTGGGATTATAGGCGTGAGCCACAGCACCTGCCCTCATTTTCTTTTGTGTGTGTCCGTTTCTTTTTTTTTGGTGATGGAGTCTCGCTCTGTTGCCCAGGCTGGAGTGCCGTGGCTTGATCTCAGCTCATTGCAACCTCTGCCGCCTGGCTTCAAGCAGTCCTCCTGTCTCAGCCTCCCGAGTAGCTGAGATTACAGGCATGTGCCACTGCGCCTGGCTAATATTTGTATTTTTAGTAGAGACAGGATTTCACCATGTTGGCCAGGCTGGTCTCTTAACTCCTCAACTCAGGTGATCCACCCACCTCAGTCTTCTGAAGTGCTGAGATTACAGGCATGAGCCACCACACCTGACCAATGCATGTCCCTTTCAATATAGGCTTGATTTAATGAAAATGGGATTATATATATATATTTTTCAATTCATGTTATTTTGACAAGGGGATTATATTTTCAGTGTTGTTTTCGACACTACTTTTTTTTCCCCACTCAGCAGTGAGTGAAAAATTATAGAAATTGACAGGCTAGAACTAAAATTCATATGGAAGTGCAAAGACAGGATACCCAGAATTTGTTTTGAAAATGAAGAATAAAGTTGGAACTTTTATACTCTCCAATTTCAATATTTATTATAAAATCTTCAAGAATCAAAGCATTGTGGTCTTGCCATAATGATAGACATATAGATCCATGGAGCAGTATATAGCCCTCAAATAGACCCACACATATACGGTCAATTGTTTTTTAGTCAACAAATAATGTTAAAACAACTGGATATTGGTATGGGAAAAAAATGAACCTTGTCTACTTGACCTTTCCCTCATAAAATACATAAAAATTAATTTGAGATCATAGGCCTAAATAGAAAGGCTAAAACTATAAAGTTTTAAAAGTAAACTTAGCGCAAGAGAATATCAACTTTGGTTAGGCAAGGATTTCTTAGAACACAAAAAAGTACTAAGTGTAAAAGAAAAAAATGATAAATTGGATTTTATAAAAAATAAAGCTCTCTGCTGTTCTAAAGGAGCTGTTAAGAAAATGAAAAGGTAAGCCACATATTGGGACAAAATATTTGTAACACAAAAGTTTTGTATCTAGAATATATAAAGGGGCTCTTATAACTTAAATAACCCAATTTTTAAAATGTTCAAAAGACTTGGACAGATGCTTCACAAAAAATTGAAAGTACAAGAAAAGATGTTCAACACCGTAAACCATCAGGAAATGCAAATTAAAACCACAATAAGATGGAGTAGCTAAACTTGAAGAAAAATATGAGAATACCAAGTGCAGGGGAGACTGTGAAGCAAATTAGATCTCATTCTTTGCTGGTTGAGGTATTCTTTGGAAAACAGGTTGGCAGTTTTTTAGAGAGTGTCTTGTAAAGTGTAAAGTATACTTACCATATTCCTAAGCATTAATCTTATAGGAATGTAAGCACATGTCCACAAGGACTTTTTACATGAATGTTCCTAGTAGCTTTATTGATAATATTCTCAAACTGGATAAAACCTCAAATGTCCATTGCTAGAGTAAATGGTTGAATACAGTGTATTATTCATACAATGGGATACTATTTAGCAATAAAAAACAACAAACTAGTGATAACACCATATGGATGAGTCTCAAAAATATTATGCTAAATAAAAGAAGCCAGACCTATATTGTATGTTTCCTTTCATATGAATCTTGAGAACAGGACAAACTAAGCTGTAGTGATAGAAATCAGACAAATGGTTGCTTGGGATGGGGTGGGGAGTTAACTGTAAAGGGTCATGAGGGCACTTTTTGGAATGGTAGAAATAAATGTTCATCATATTGTGTTAATAGTATACATTTGTTACCTGTGTATTAAAACATACCAGATTGTACACATTTATACATATCAGTATATTTCATGAAAAATAAGCTTTGGTATAGCTATGCTTTATTTAAATGATGGAAGGGTGCCTTTGAGAAGTGTATGAATTCTGCTGTTCCCCTACTTCCTAGCCACACAATATGACCTAGGCTGAATCATAAAATGATTTGAAACGAGCATTTGTGCACTTCTCTGAAAAGAGTAGGATTTCGGGTTGCAAGGGGAGGGTTGGTTTCTACTTGTTAATTGCTTCTTTGGAAGCTGGCTGTGTGTGCTCAGTTTGCATAACCCCCAGCTAATCTCAGCGCTTCTGAACACGTTAAAGCATTAAATTCTAATTTCTGTACTAAGCGTTATATTCCTTTTCCCTCTTCTCCGATAACTAAGAGAGCTTTAGTAGTGATTTTTGTATGAGTGGATGACCTTTGAGCTCTTTCAGAGTTTTAGAACAGAATCTGGTTTCCAGAAATAATGTTTTAAAACCTGCTTGGAATTTTTGGTTTTTGTCTGTAGGGTTTCAAAATGAATGTATTTTATGTCTGGGCTTTTTGTGTTTTGTTCCTGTTTTCTTTCTTTATTAACTCAGTATCCAGCTCACTAACTTTTCCACTTTTCCTTGTCCAAATCCATGTATGGTTAACATGATTTTTAGCTTAATAACATTTTTTCCTTAATACTTTAGAGTTAAATTATAAAGATATGCAGTGTAGATTTGTGAATATTTGTTAGTTTTTAAACTAATGGGTTTTACTTATTAAACATCAAACGAACCTACTTTGTTATATTATCTAATAGTGCACTTTAAAAAACAGTTTTTAAAATAGCTCTCTTAAGAGATCCCTGTGATGCAGGCTAGAAGTGATAAGAAATTTTCTTATCAGAGTTTTGAGGAAACTGTTGCTATAAGTGTATTTTAAAAGCTGCAGTAGTGTTCTTAAATGTCTTCTTGGGACTGAAGTGTTTGCCCACGTAGTACATTTGTTTATGTGGTTAAATAACAACAACAAAACTGTAGATTCGTGTTCATAAGATCAAAGTTTTCATTGCTAGCCAATAGTAAAATATCCTATATCAGAATATTAGGAATATCTATAAATCACTTAAAACTTTTTAGTCTCTTTGTAAGTGAAATTGCTTGTCCATTTTTTTTCATAAAATCAGGCTATATATAGGTTAAATAAGAAATCTTAAAAATTTGATGTCTCTGTGTTAAGTATAAGAATTCTAGATTGTTCTGTGCCATTCTCACCTTTATTTTATTTTGTATTTTTTTATTGTGGTAGGAAAAGACATTTCAGAATTTACTATCTTAACCATTTTCCAGTGTACATTTACATTGTTGTAGTTACCTATATTTTTATTTATTTATTTTTTTTGAGACAGAGTCTCGCTGTGTCGCCCAGGCTGGAGTGCAGTGACGTGATCTTGGCTCACTGCAAGCTCTGCCTCCCAGGTTCACACCATTCTCCTGCCTCAGCCTTCAGAGTAGCTGGGACTACAGGCACCCGCCACCACGCCCGGCTAATTTTATGTATTTGTAGTAGAGATGGGGTTTCACCATGTTAGCCAGGATGGTCTCGGTCTCCTGACCTCGTGATCCGCCCACCTCAGCCTCCCAAAGTGCTGGGATTACAGGTGTGAGCCACCGTGTCCGACTGGTTACCTTTGTTTTTTTTTTTTTTTTGAGACGGAGTCTCCCTCTGTCGCCCAGGCTGGAGTGACCTTTGTTTTTTAAAGTAGCTTAATTTAAACACATATGTATCATTACTGCCCAGCACAACAAAGGATATGTGGGTTTACTTAGAGTTTTCTTTAATTTTATATCACTAGTCTAGAATTCTAAGAAGTTGATTAACACACCATTTATTCCTGGTAAATATTGTTTAATTGTTTGACTAATGTCCTGCATATTCTTTCTATCATTCTTCTAATTGTAGCTTCTATTCCTTAGGGTATTCCCTTCCTTCTCTTTTTTTTCCTTTTCTCACCTGTTCACAAAAGTATTTTTGTTTTTCGAAATAAGGAATAAATAACATACGTGGAAGAAACAGATGTGTTCGTCTTAAATTCATTATTTTTCTTACATAGGTTTAGATTTTTTTTTCCAGAAGAGTTGATCTTTTGGCATATGAAGTATTCTTAGAATATATCCAGGTGAAGCAGTCGTGGCTGAGACACAGTCGCAGTTAAATGGGGGCATTAGGAAGAACATGGAATAAGTAAATAAGACCCAGTGCGCTGATTTTCCTACTGCCTGGGTCCTTTTAGCTGCCACAAACCCATAATGGAAAGGAAATAAATATGTCAAGAAAAAGTAAGGTTTTTTTTTTTGACATAGGATTTGTACTTATGGAAGTACAATAAAAGTTTTTATTTCATAATTGTTACTATTTAAAATATACTTTTCTCATATAGGTGGGAAATAATTTCTAGAGAGCTCCATGAAAGGAAGCCTGACATTTTTTTGACATAATATTCGTCATTTGTGTTTTCTCTTAATTGCTCTCGCCTTTTCTTTGTGTGTTTTTAAATATTCAGTTTAAAGACTGGGCACGGTTGTTCACAGCTGTCACAGCTGTAATCGCAGCTCTTTGGGAGGCTGAGGGAGGTGGATTGCTTGAGCCCAGGAGTTTGAGACCAGCCTGGGCAAGATGGCCTGACCTTGCCCGTACAAAAAAAATGAAAAAAGTAGCTCTTTGTAGTGGCACACCCCTGTGGTCTCAGCTCCACCAGAGGCTGAGGTGGGAGGATTGCTTGAGCCCAGAGGGTTAAGGCTGCACCACTGCACTCCAGCCTGGGTGACAGAATGAAACCCTGTCTCAAAAAATAAAATACTCAATTTATAATCCTGAAAAAAGAAAAAAAGATTAATGAGGCACTATTCTGCCTTTAGTACTTTGTAGCTTCTTGTCTTACCCTTTAGGCAAGCGCAGAAGGTATAATGGACCTGGGACAGAAAAATCTATGTGCCTAGAGCTTGACTCAGGTTGTCTTGTGAAAACCTGACAGTATTACTAGGAAGTAGGTAATAGCATCCGCTGTCAGCCCCGCAAAACACATACATTGCCTATTTGGATTGGTTGGTGATATCTCAAATTAATCATTGGCAGAAGTAGGATCTAAATTGAAGGATGATGGTAAAGATTGTGTGCCTTCTGCTCTATCTTTAAAGCTGCCTCATGCTGCCAGGGAGCAAGACACAGTGAACTCATTGTGGCTAATTGGGTCCATGCCTCACTAATCAGAAAACTGAGTTGCAATATATTACATTTCTGTCGTCTATTATGATGGGAGTAATTTCATTATAAGCCAATTTTTATAGCACCATCTAAAAAGAATACACTTTTTAAGAAAGTCTAAAATCCAAACTTAGAAAGCCAGATTAATCAGGGATATTTATTCGCTTTATATTGGTGTCTCTCAATTTTATAAAAGAACCAGTTGTACTACAGACTTCCTTAAATGGACATCTTCCAAATGTTTCGTATGTTTAAACTACTTGAGTTACCAAAATTGAATTTGTGTGGAATTTTTTAGACTACGTCAATGTGTAAAATGAACTGAGTTTCAAGTGAAGTCTATTCATTTTGATAATGGATAGGAAATCACAAAGCATTTAAAATGTTGCTCAAGTTTGTTATTTTAGGCATACTGTTAAATTTAAAGAAATGGGTAAATGTATAATGAAGTAGTTAATGGGACAGAAATGGAATTATCCCTTTTTTTTTCTTTTTTTGAGACTTTAATGTTATTTTTGGAAAACATTTAATAACTATTAATATTTTAGTAGCCATTATATCAGAGATGCTAATTTTGTTTTTGTAGGATAGATTTATTACAGAGTACATAAGCAGCCAGACTTTCCCACAGGGAGTGACGGAATAAGTTGTGCAGTTTTGGGAGGGGTTACATTGACCAATAAATGGTTTCTGTCAGTACCCAAAGGGCACCCTTATGGCCCAACAGAATTAATGAAACTGTGCAGCAGCATTAATTTCCTTTTGAAAGGCTTAGGACCAGTAATACTGTCCTAATTTTCTAAATTAAAGTGGATTTTTATATAATTATAGTTTGTTATGTGACACTTTAGAAATACAGTGAAAGGTTTTAATAAACAGTCTAACCTATACTTAAGCTGTTTGATAAGAAAAATAAAGTGAAGAGTTGGAGAATTTCATTGATATAAATAACCAGTTACTTTGGTCTCAGTAGCAGATTTTGACTTGAAAAACTAAATAATGACTGTCTCTACCTCATTTAATTGTGCACCATTTTGCTTTTTTGGTCTTTTATCTATAATCCATCCATTACTCCCCTTTGAGATTAAGTTTCCTAAAACTCTGCTTTCATTCCTCCCTCAGCTTTTCCATGTCTTATAAATTGCCTCTTGGTTAAAGTCCTGGCCTAGTGTATTTTACAGCCCCATCTCCAAGTATTTCCCTATGCGGCCTTGCACTTCAGCCAGACGTCTCTAGCCAGCACTTGTGACACTCTTTGTCTTTCTTTCTGTCCACGTCCTATATATGCTTTACAGCATAGAAGAATAAGCCACATTTAACTTTCCAAACCAAGCCAGCACACTTTCATGTCAGGTTTTGAAATTGTTGCAGCTTTGGGCATAAAAGCTGTGATGCTTTGCATTGTCTTCTAAGATTTCTAAACTCTTATATTATTTGTCTCACTTCCTAGTCTTCATTTGGAAATTTCCTGAGAGCAGAGGCCTGCATCTTCTACTTCTGAGTCTATGTTGAATTCATTCCTACAGTGTCTATTTCTATGTAACAATATTTTACACATATTGAAACCTAAAAAAGACACATAATTAAGTCATAGAATTTTAGGGCTAGAAATAATTTGTAAAAGGTTATCATTTATAATTGATAATACTGAGTCATAGAAATGTTGGTTTTGATTAATAGTATCTTAAAATCATGGTATGGCTTGGAGAAGTCTTACTGTTTATCTGTGTTATTTTTATTTTAGCAGGATCTTTGTGATGGTTTTCACTTTGATTCTTTTTAAAGAAATAGCTTTAAAAATCCTTAGCACTTAGATATGTAATTATTTTACTAAGAGAATTTTCAGACACTTTGAATAGTTCTACTTAATACATGGAAACTGATGATCAAACATTTAAATTGAAACTGTTTGTACCTGTGAACTGGTTTTTACTAAAAGCTGGAGTACTGTGATTATTGGTCCCTCTGTGCAGTAACTGCAAAATCTATGTTATACTCTCAGCAGTCCTATTTATATATGTTATTGGTGTAACTATTACTCTGTTGGTAGTCTTTTCACTGTATCTGGAAATGCAGTCCACCTCCTGAGGAAAAAAGGAAAAAAATAATAGTACTTAATACTATTATTCCCACAGAGCTTCAGAAATTGGCACAAAAGTTTTCACGTTAATCTCACAAATGCTGTTATTTTGAATTTATTTCAAAACAGTATTCAGTGTCTTTTCATGAAATGCAAGCTTAAACAAGGTCAGCGTTATAGAATAGGGAAATGAGAAGAACGGTCTCAGGAGTTTGTATTAAAGGAAATAGCTATGGTTGAAAGGAAAATCTGGGCTACTAGTAACTCGTATTTATTTCTAAAACAACAAGAATTTTTCCTCCCCCAAGGTCTGGTAGGGTGTTTTGAAGGTCATATGTAAAGTCAAACATGATCGGGTTGCTATTATTGTCCTTTAGGAGAACTGTAGAAGATTTCTGCTGTGCTGTGTTAGGAACAGGTTGCTGTGGATGATGAGAGTATCCTCATTGGCCACTATTATTCTGTATGAATCTTCTGCTTTTATGAACCTTTAGCACATCTAGGGGTAAAAGGTGTGTTTTATTTCAGAGCTACGAGGTCAGAGATTGGATGATATCCTGCCAAAGTGTGTGAACTGTGGCTACTGGAGTTCTGAGATCCCATCTTTGCCTAAAATCAGAATTCTAGAACAGTAAGCATTCCATAAGCACTCCAAGCTTCCAAGTAACCTTTTTTTTTTTTTTTTTAAAGCCAGTGGCTGCTTAATTTTATACAATGGTTTTCTTAATATTATAGATAAATACTTCTGCCGGCAATGGATATATAATTCTCCATTGAATTCTTAGGGAAAAAGCCAAAGAAATAAAGAAAACCTTTTATATCAAAAGATATAATTTGTAAATTTGAGGTTTACAAATAATTTAAAAAATGATACGTACATATTTAAATATAAATATATGTATTTTAAAATATATCGGATAGTTGTATACAAATGAGGAAAGCATTTGCTGCAACTTACTACATAGCATATACCCCAAGTCACT
>NW_012101665.1:4432097-4495156 GCF_000951045.1 Mandrillus leucophaeus | reverse complement strand
ACATATATATAATATATATATAAAAAGTCTTCTCCCCCCCAAAGCCCCTGAATATTAGATTAAATATTTGGTCTTACCAAGTTGTGACTAAGGCATATTAAAGCCAGTTCACATGAAAACATTTAATAGCCTTTATATTACTAGTTCTAGATTTATACCTATTTGTGTTAGATACTGTACAGAGCCTGCTAGAAAAGCTGTGTGAACCTGTGCTCCGTGTATTTTCCCTGTCTTTTAACAGTTGAGAACATACTTTCACCAATCTGTGACGTTTTCTCAAATCCACATACTTCACTTTTGGGGTGCTACTTTCCCCCCTAGAATGTGGTCAAAAGAACCTTGTGGTCATAGGAGGGCTCTCATGGGATCCTTGGAATTGGCCTAGATTCAGGTTTGGGTGCCCGAAATTGGTCTTGTGGCTTTTGAGGCTAGGCAGTGAATAGTGTTTGATGCTGGTAACAGAAGCACATGTTTATGGCTTTGTTAACTTTTGTTTAAAGCTCTTTTCCCTGAGTTGCATGAGGTGCAGATTTAATAATTATGTTCATCTCTTGCTTATTTCATTATTTTCCCTCACTGTCTCTACCGTCTATCATTAAAATGAAGGTGTTTGTTGGGCTGTTGATTGTTAAGGGCCTGGCTTTCTTGCACCTGTGGTTTTGCTGGGTGATAATCTTCTTTCTATGTTTTAAAATTTATCCTCTTCTTTCACTGTCATATTTACTCATTTCTTTCTCTTACTTTTTTCTCCCTTTTCATTGTGAAGGAAAAGTTAGAGCAGTGTTTTCTGTTCTTCTGCCACCAGCAATGGCTTTTATAGGCAGAAAGAACATTGGTGTCTCTAGTGTGGAACACTTACAAGGCATTTAAAAAACATTTATGTCTGTGGCTGGGCGTGGTGTCTCATGCCTGTAATCCCAGCACTTGGGGAGGCCGAGGCGGGTGGATCACGAGGTCAGGAGATCGAGACCATCCTGACTAACATGGTGAAACTCTGTCTCTACTAAAAATACAAAAAAAATTAGCCGGGCGTGGTGGTGCGCGCCTGTAGTCCCAGCTATTCGGAGGCTGAGGCAGGAGAATGGCGTGAACCTGGGAGGTGGAGCTTGCAGTGAGCTGAGATCACGCCACTGCACTCCAGCCTGGGCGACAGAGCGAGACTCCGTGTCAAAAAACAAACAAACAGAAAAAACAACAAAAATAAACCATTTATGTCTGTAATTGGAAAAGGGCATCATAGGAAAATATGAGCTTTAATCATTAACATTCTAGAAGTGAATGGGATGAGAGTATTTTCTCCTGAAAGAATACCTATGGTCTATTTGAAAGTTAGGCTGAAAAAGAGTAGTATGCTGTATAATTTGGTTCAGAATTAGATGATTTAGAGACTACATAGATAATCAGAGAAGGAAGAAAACTGTGGCTGTATGTAGATTCCTTGTTTTTAATGAGAATAGGACTTCTTTCTCTGGGCATATTATTTATGGTTGTCATACGTTTTTTTGTTGCTATCGTTTGTTTGTTCGTTTGGATTTTTTTGTTTTTTTTTTTTTTGGAGACAGAGTCTCCCTCTGTCGCCCAGGCTGGAGTGCAGTGGTGTGATCATGGCTCACTACAGTCTCGACCTCGCAGACTTAATCTGTTCTCCCACCTCAGCCTCCCTCGTAGCTGAGGCTACAGGTGTGCCAACATGCCCAACTAATTTTTGTATTTTTTTGTAGAGATAGGGTTTCGTCATGGTGCCCAGGCTGGTCTCAAACACCTGAATTCAAGTGATGCACCTGCCTTGGCCTCCCAAAATGTTGGGATTACAGACATGAGCCACTGAGCCCAGACATACGTATTCTAAAGAGTTGGCACTTCATAAGAATTCATTGAATTGAAGTGAATATATTTTTTCCAAATTTCTTAACCAAATCACTCGGCCATTATAAGACCCTCATAGACTTGCAGAAACACTTGCAACCACAAAATGGTAATCCCTACCACAGAATTCCTATGCTGATGTGCACAGACTGGAAAAAACAAAAACAAAAACACCTTTTTACTTTATAGAACTGATCTGGTGGTTATTGAATATATTACTTTGCTCCTGAAATTTGCAAGTTTTTTTTTTTAAGTATTGGGAGATGGAATAATGTAGTGGTCAAGAGAGACTGTGTTGGATGCATTTGGTTTTGAGTCTTTTCCATTTATGGCCTTGTGACCATAATCATCTGTAGGATTACCATACTAGCTTAAGAATTCTCATGTTCATTTTTCATAGCTCAGAGTACACTAAAATAATAACAATTATTAGCATTTTTACACTTCACCATTAATAGACTTCATTACGCATCATCTGATTTAGTTCTGCAAGGTTCCTTGACGCTATGTTTCTTACTGTTTTCAGTTTGCCACATTTTCTCTTCAAAAACATTGCATTTTTCTGAAAAAGTCAGAACTGGTGTTACCATCAAATTAAACAGTTGACTAAACATTTTCCCCAAGTATTATTTTTTTTAATGCTTTTTCATACAACTTTTCTCCCTTTTCTCCACTTTCCACTTACTGTATTTGAAAAATGAATGTTGTAGCTTTGCTTTCAGATATGACATTTCCTTTTTTTTTCAGTCCTAAATGCAAAAGTCAAAAGTTTTAAGCCATAGCCCCTTTCTTTGGTGTTGGGATTAACAACTAAGGTAATGCTCCCTCTATCCATATTTTTCCTGGTTGTAGAGACTTCAGTTACATCTACTTTCAGTTCTTGTCTTTCTAACTGGAGACTGTGTCCCATAAAGCAGCAATCTTTCTCTTCAGGATTTTTTTTTTTTGGCATTCTTTGAGTCTTCTCTATTTGTGTTTTTTTTTTCATTGTTGTATCTCACCTGTATTGCATATAGCATTCAAGTTGTGGGAATAGCAGTTTTATAATAGCATAAAGAGGGGTTTTGTTTCCCGTACGCTCTTTGAGAATGGTCAGCATCTTCTTGACCTTAAATTGAGGGCTTTCTTAAAAAAATTAATTTACATACAGTAAAATCCATCTTCTTAAATGTGTAATTCTGTAAGTTTTGGCTAATGTATGTAGACAAGTGTATATAGTCAGAAATTTTACTCTGCTGCTTTTTGGTCAGTGCCAACCCTACCCTCGGTTCCTGGCAACCACTGATCTGTTTTCTCTTTCCGTAGTTTTGCCTTTTCTAAAATGCCATTAAATATAATCCTGCAGTCTTTTGAGTCTGGGTGTTGGGTATATGAGTAGTTTATTCCTTTTTATTGCTGATAGTATTTCCTAGTGTGGTTGTATCACAGTTTATTCACATATAAAAGAAGTTTGGGTTGTTTCCAGTTTCTAGCAATTATGAATAAAGCTGCTATAAACTTTTGCCTACAAATTTATGAATATAAATTTTCATTTCATATAGATAAATATCTAGGAGCGGGCTTACTAGGTTGTGTGGTAAGTTTAAACTTGTTTACTTTATTATTATATATATATTTTTAAAAAGACAGAGTCTTACTCTGTTGCCCACAGCTGGAATGCAGTGGCAGGATCACAGCTCCCTGCAGCCTCTACCTCCCTGGGCTCAGATAATCCTCCCACCTCAGCCCTCCCAAGTAGCTGGGACTATAAGCATGCATCACTACGCCTGACTAATTTTTGTGGGTTTCTTTTGTAGTGATGGGATTTTGCCATGTTGCCCAGGCTGGCCTCAAATTCCTGGGCTTAAACAATCCTCCCACCTTGGCCTCCCAAGGTGCTGGGATTTCAGGTGTGGGCCACTGTACTCAGCAAGCTTATTTACTTGTAAACTTAACTTGTTAAACATAAACTATAAGAAACTGCCAAATAGTTTTCCAAAGTAGCTACGCCATTGTGCATTCCCACCAGCAGTGTGTAAGAATTTCAGTTGCTCTGTAACCTCAGCAGCACTTGATATTGCCAAGTTTTTTCTTCTTTTAACCATTCTGATAGGTGTATAGTGGGATATATAATTGTGAGTTTTCGTTTTCTTGATGACTAATGATATTGAGCATGCTTTTGTGAGCTTATCTGCCATCTGTATATCTGCTAAAATCTTTTGCACATTAAAAAACCCTTTTTTATTGAGTTTTGAGAGTTCCTTATATTTTCTGATCAGAAGTCTTTTATCAGATACGCAATTTGTATTTTCTCCCAGTTTTTGGCCTGTCTTTTCATTTATCAATTATTCTTTGATGAATTGGTGTGAGCATTGATTTTATACTATATGGAAAAAGGTTTTTAAAAAGTCCATCTAAATATGTCTATATGCATTAATGTAGACATACGGTTTTTATTATCCTTTTTTCTTGTTTTCCCTCTATTGTTTGACTTTGCCTTTCCATATTCTCCCCTTTGCTCACATAAACACATATTTTCCTTATTTATTTTAAAATTAGGTCCTTTAGGGCAATACAGTAAATATCTATGCCCCAAAAAATCAATCCTGTCACACCGATGTTTAACGGACTTTGAAACAATGCAGCTGTAAAGAGGAAATGAATTCTGTTCTCTGTCAAAATTGTAAAGGACTGCTTGTTTTAACAGCTACTGAAGATGGAAGCATTTATACCACGGCCATACGGCTTGTCAAAACTAGATATGTTCCTGTGTTTAAAATATTTGGGATTTTCCAAAAGTTACCATTTCCTCTTGATCCTTCCTAAGGAGTACTAGGTTTCTGATTACAGTTAACCCCTACTTCACTGTTAAACTGTCTCTGAATAGACTTAAAATATTTAGCCCATTTAGATAAATGATTGGGCATCATAAGTATTGGCATTCCATTTTGGACATTTAGAAATGTGTTTACATATAATTGGATTATTTCAGATTTCTCTATTAATGGAACAGGTTGGTTCTAAGTTCTGTAAAAATAGATTTTTAGGGAAAACTGAAGACAACATACTCCTTTTGAATAATGGTAGGAGATAATATATGTCAAAATGTCCTCATTTTCACTCATATTAAAGAGTTAGAATGTGTAAACATCTAAAATGAATTAATATTTCATACATGTATTTTTTTCATTCAATCTTTTTTTTCTTTTTCTTTCTTTTTTTTTTTTTTGAGATGGAATTTTGTTCTTGTCACTCAGACTGGAGTGCAGTGGTGTGATCTCAGCCCACTGAAGTGAGCCTCCTGGGTTCAAGTGATTCTCCTGCCTCAGCCTCCCGAGTAGCTGGCATTACAGGAACCCACAATCACGCCTGGCTAATTTTTTGTATTTTTAGTAGAGACGGGATTTCACCATGTTGGTCAGGCTGTTGTCAAATTTCTGATTTCCAGTAATCTGCTCACCTTTGCCACCCAAAGTGCTGGGATTACAGGTATGAGTCACTGCGCCGAGCCCTCAATCATTTTCATAAAGCTAAAATTTTTGTTGTAAATGTTTGCTCTGTAGAGACAATTTTGTTTTGAAGAAGCTAGTGTTATAAAATGATGAGAGATTAAGATCAGGGTCATTTTATTTAACAATGCAAAGTTATTAGCAATGGTGGATTTGGGTACAGAATTTTAATTTTATTTTAATTTTTAAATTTGATTTTTGATTTGGCCTTTTAAAAAAACAGCTTTTGCCGTTAAGCAGTGTGTTTGACCAGAGGCCACAATGAGATCAGTATTTCACAAATAACATTTTTATTTTATTTTATTTTATTTTTGAGATGTGGAGTTTCTGCTCACTCTTGTCACCCAGGCTGGAATGCAGTGGCAAGATATTGGCCCACTGTAACCTCCTCCTCCCAGATTCAAGCAATTCTCTTGCCTCAGCCTCCCGAGTAGCTGGGATTACAGGCATGGGCCACCACGCCTGGCTAATTTTTGTATTTTTAGTACAGACATGGTTTCACCATGTTGGCCAGGCTAGTCTCTAACTTCTGACCTCAGGTGATCCGCCCACCTCAGCCTCCCAAAGTGCTGGGATTACAAGCATGAACCACCGCACCCGGCCTACAAATAACATTTTAAATGACAGATACATCATAGTCTTCTGTTTATGTGGAAATGAATGGTTTTGTGATAACTCTGGCTTTTAAACAGGTGTATTGCAAGAAACTCTCTTGGTGGGATGAAATAACCATGAACATAAAATCCTCCAGTGACCTCTTTTAAAAATCTCCTGTACTGTAATTAACTACCCTTTAAGTATAAGAGTTCTGTTTGTACTGCTAATTAAATTCATAGTTAAGACTTGTAGAACAGCATTTAATTTATGTGTTGTTTTGTCTTGGGACTTCACTAACTTGAAAGGTGATGAAGGTATAAATAGTGAATTTTCATTAAAATGTTCCAGAAAAATATGTGCTAAATTCTCAGATAATGACTAGCTTGTCTGAAAACTAGACATATGGCTTAAAGGGGCAAATCAACGGTTTTCTTGCTGTTTACTACAGTTTTATGTTAGGCTCTTCGATTTGCTCATTGATCCTGATTTGATTTTGGAGGCATTTAAAATGTACTAAAATTTGCTTGATTACTTATAAATTAGCTTAATTAGTATGGGCTTCTATAAATAAAAAATACTGCATTTGTTATAGTTAATTCAGAGTAGTGATAACTTCAGAATACTTGTGTCAAAGTTTTTGTGTCTGTTTCTCTTTCCTAAGGGATTGTAGCAAAACTTAGAGCCTAGGAAGAGAAAGAGAAATAATTGAAGGTAGAACTGGGAGAGAGAGGCACTGCAGAATTAGACAAGATGAAATGATCCACCTTCAAAGTAAAATTTTAGGACAGGGTATATATATTTGAAATGCAAGTAAAGTATAGAGTGATTACCTCAGTATTGATTAGAAGAAAAGAATTTGTCCTTTTACAGGCCAGTACAGGAGGGTATAAATCTCTATTAAGGAGTCTAAGACAAAGAGGATATTTTAAAAATTGAGGTGAAGTTGAGTTAATAATATAGAAGTAAATAATATAGAATATAAAGCAAACAATTCGTAGGAATTTAGTACATGCATAATATTTTGTAACTACCACTTCTCTCTAGTTCCTAAACATTTTATTATGGCAAAAGGAAACTTTGTATCCATTTAACAGTTTTTCCTTATAATTTTCCCTTCAAGAGTCCCTGGCTACCACTAATCTGCATGTTGTCTATGAATTTACCTATTCTGTATATTTCATATAAATAGTATCATATTCTATTGTACCTTGTTTCTTTCTCTTAGCGCAGATTTTCTATGTGCATTTATGTTGTAGCATATATCAGTTCTTTATTCCTTTCTATATCTGAATAATATTCCATTGTATGGATATACCACAGTTTGCTTACCTGTTCATTCACTGATAGACATTTGGACTGTTGCTACCTTTTGGCTCTTTTGAACAGCTATCAACGTGTGTACATGTATTTGTTTGACTATCTATCTACAGTATTGGGTTTATACCTAGGAGTGGAATTGCTGGGTTATATGGTAATTCTGTGTTTAACTTCTTGAGGAAATGCCACACTGTTTCCCACAGCGGCTGCACCATTTTATATTCAGCGGTGTATGAGTTTTCTAATTTCTCTACATCCTCACCAACACTTCTTATTAGCAATTTTTTTCAAAAATTGTAATATAGCCATCCTAGGAAGTGTAAAGTGGTTATCTCATTGCAGTTGTGATTTAAATTTCCCTAGTGAGCAATGATGTTGACATCTTTCATGGGCTTATTGGCTATTTGTATGTCCTCTGGAGAAATGTCTGTTCAAGTCCTTTACTCATTTTTTAATCGGTTTCTATTTATGTTGCTGAGTTGCAGTAGTTCTTTATTTTAGATACTAGACCCTTATCAACTATGATATACATATATTTTTCTCCAATGCTGTATGTCGTCTTTTCATTTTCTTCATAATGTCCCTTGAGGCACACATACTTTAAATTTTGATAAAGTTCGATTTATCCATTTTCGTTTGCTTTTGCTTTCAGTGCCAAGTCAGGGTTATAAAGATTTGGCCTGCTGTGTTTTCTTCTGAGAATTTTATGGTTTTAGTTTTTACATTTTGGTGGTTTAGCTATTTTAAATTAATTTTTTCTATATGGAATGCGGTGGGGGTTCAATTTCATTTTTTTGCATGTGGATATCCTGTTGTCCCAGCATCACATGTTGAATAGACCATTCTTGCCCCACTGAATGCTCTTGACATCATTGTTGAAAATTAGTTTGCCATAGGTATGTATTTCTGGACTCTGCATTAAATTCCGCTGATTTTTATATGTGTCCTTATGCCAGTACCACAGTGTTTTCATCATGATAGCTTTGTAGTAGATTTTGAAAGCAAGAAATGTGAGTCCTTTAACTTTGTTCTTCTTTTTCAATATTGTTTTGGCTATTCAGGGCCTCTTATATTTTCATATGAATTTGAGGATTGGTTGGCTCTCCATTTCTATTAAAAAGGCCATTGAAATTTTGATAAGATTTGCATCTAATCTTTAGATCACTTTGGGTATTATTACCATCTTAACAGTATTTATTAAGTCTTCTAATGCATGAACAGAGGATAATTTCCCATTTATTTAAGTCTTTAATTCCATTATGAGTGTTTTGTAGGGTTTTTTTGTTGTTGTTCTGTTTTTTTTTTTTTTTTTTTTTGAGAGTGAGTCTTGCTCTGTCACCCAGGCTGGAGTGCAATGGCATGATCTCGGCTCACTGCAACCTTTGCCTCCCAGGTTCATGCAATTCTCCTGCCTCAAGCTCCTGAGTAGCTGGGATCACTGGTGGATGCCACCATGCCCAGCTAATTTTTGTAATTTTAGTAGAGATGGGATTTCACCATGTTGCCCAGGCTGATATTGAACTCCTGACTTCTGGTGATCCATTCGCCTTGGCCTCCCAAAGTGCTCGGATTACAGGTGTGATCCCTTTTTAAGACTAGTCAAGTAAAGCAGTGAGAGTGAAGAAGAAACAAATAAATCTGTAAATGATTGTGATCAGTTAGTTGTAAACACCACTGCACTCTGGCCAGCCGTGTTTTGTAGTTTTCAGTGTTTAAAAAAAAAAAAATAGAAAAAAGAACCTTTTGCCTCTTCAGCTAAATTGATTCCTAGGTATTTTATTCTTTTGGATGCTATGGTAAATGGAATTGTTTTCTTAATTTTTTTTGGATTGTTCATTGCTGGCATATAGAGACACAACTGGTTTTTGTGTGTTGCTTTTGCACCCTGGTAGAGGGGGACATTTCAAATAAATTTTGAAGACTAGAATTTGATAGCTGAAATAATGTGGGAGGAGTACATTTCAAGCAGAGGGAACTCTCATTGAGCAAGCATTTGTTAAACTGCTACCTTCATGTATGGGTAGTGGAGGAAACAAAGATTTATAAAACGTAGAAGCTACCCTCAAAGAACTATATTAGGGAAAATAACCATATATAGTAACTCTAACAGGAAACAGATTATGAGACACGAAATGCAGGGAGAAGGCCAAGAAAAGATGACTTTAATGTAGATTAATGATGTTCCCTGTTATGTAAAAACAACTAGTCTTTTTAGTCATGCCATCAAATATTTTGGTAGCTAAATGACAGAATGAATGTGAAAATACCTTTTGAGGTAAAGCGTTATGGCCGTGTACATACTGTCAAAGCATTATGGCAGTGTTGTAAGGTGAAGTTATTTCTTCTCTGCTGTGGTTTTTATGTCATCAGTCTGGGTAGCAGTCAACTAACAGGAAAAGCATTCTGCTTTTAGGGATGTTTACTAGTTTTTTTTTTTTTTTTAAATTTTTTATTTTTGGAGACGGAGTCTCGCTCTGTCGCCCAGGCTGGAGTGCAGTGGCCGGATCTCAGCTCACTGCAAGCTCCGCCTCCCGGGTTTATGCCATTCTCCTGCCTCAGCCTCCCGAGTAGCTGGGACTACAGGCGCCCGCCACTACGCCCGGCTAATTTTTTGTATTTTTTAGTAGAGACGGGGTTTCACCGTGTTAGCCAGGATGGTCTCGATCTCCTGACCTCGTGATCCGCCCGTCTCGGCCTCCCAAAGTGCTGGGATTACAGGCTTGAGCCACCGCGCCCGGCCGGGATGTTTACTAGTTTTAAAGGGTTAATCAGGAATGTCAGGAATTTGTGATTTGCTTGCTTTTTAGGAAAAAAGATTTATTTGTACCTATTAAACACACCTTTAGAATTAAAATATGTAATGTTTGAAACTTTCTAGCCTTTATTCTCCACTTGTCCTTTTTTAAAATCATTGGTTCAATAGTTTCTATAACAATTTGTCATAATTCGTGGTTCCTTAGGAATATGGCTCTTAGAGCTTATGTGCCTGTCCTGCTGTAGAATGACTAGTGGAGTGATTTTACTTGTTTTTGCTGCAGGGATATTTATTGGGAAGAAAAAAGCAATCAACTCTTTTTTTTTTTTTTGGTATCATTTACAGACATTGGGTCTCACTATGTTGCCCAGGCTGGTCTTGAGCTCCTGGACTCAGGCCATACGTCTGCCTCAGCTTCCTAGTGTTGGGATTATGGGCATGAGCCACTGAACCTGGTTGTGATCAACTTTTTATAAGGGAGATATGGATTATAAAATCATCTCCCCAGAGTCCTTCTAAATTCTAAGATGGCAGGTAAAAATTATTATTATAATTGCATGTTTAGTTGGAGAAGTATGAAAATACTTGTGTAGCCCTTGTATAGACAATAGTTCCATTTAAATGTAGTATCCCTCTACTGCTACTGGAGTTAACCATTTAGTCCCATTCAGAATCATGAAAGAGATTAGCGTAAAACTTGATTAGATTAAGTTTTATGTAATATATAAGAAGTATGAAAAAATGATTTCCTAGAATGAGGATGGCAAATTTAAGTTCCCATTCTGTCTTTAGCTGTTCAGCATGTCCATAACAGGTATACTAATGAATTTTAACTTTTCTTTTGAAATTTGGACATGGCCTTAAAAGCTTTCTTAGCTGAGGGCTTCAGGCCGTATTTTGGAATTTGTAGGTAACAGGAAACTATTTGCATCTCTTAGAGCAGGGGTGTCCAATCTTTTGGCTTCCCTGAGCTGCATTGAAAGAAGAATTGTCTTGGGCCACACATAAACTGTGCTAACACGTTAGCCGATGAGGAAAAAAAAGAAGAAGAAGAAAAGAAAAACAGCAAAAAAATCTCATGACATTCGAAAAAAGTTTATGAGTTTGTGTTGGGCTGCATTCAAAGCCATCCTGGGCCATGGGCTGGACAAGCTTGTCCTAAGAGAATACAGGTTTCGTGAGGATAGTTTTCACCCTTCTCATTTTATTGATCATACTGTATCCTCAGTGCCTAGAATAGTGTCTGGCACATGTAGGCTCAATATCAAAGAGTGGAAATCTGTCTTAGAAGGTGTTTGGGAGATATTCTGGCTTGAAGGACTCTTAACTTTGTTTCCTTTGTTTCAGAGTCAGAATCTGTTCCCCTTTAGGTGGGTGTTTGTGTGTTTTTATCAGCTTAGGTCAGCATGGTCTTCTGGTTTTGAATATTCTTCTGTGTTCTTCATACATGAGCATGGCTGATCTGGCCATGTGCCACACATATGGTCAACATAGTAAGAGAGATAGAAGTACATTTGATAACTTGATCAGCTTTCATTTCGCCATATATAATAGCTTGGTTTGGTTGAATTTGCGTTTAAAATATTATACAGAGTGTGCTAATTACTGCAGTGTCAAAGTGGATTAGACAGCCGACAGAGCAAACTTTCGAGGACCAACATCTGTGCCAAACCACTTTTAATTACAGTAGGCTTTGATAGTCTTACTTTTTCCCATAAATAAGTTCATTATATTGGTACTGTTCACATCTCAGAGAATAATAAACTATCAGCTTTTTCGCAGTCTATGCCCTATAAGAATAAATGTGTTTTCCCAGTCTTGCTTAAGTAAAGTTCTGCTGTTTTTTCAAAATTGTTAGTATGCAAACATATTTTTCATAGAATTCCTTAGCATTAAGTAGATGCTTGTTTTAAGTATCATTAATATTAAACTCTTAATATTAGTTCATCTAAGAGATGCGAGTATTTTCCTAGTAGATACCATTGTCAAGAGACTTGGAGATTAGAAACGTATTGTTAAATTTCTTCAGAGATGAAGGCCAGATGTCTCTAGTCCCTGGCCCATTGGGTTAGGACTATGTTTCACATTTTTGTATGAGTTTCAGATTATAGAATAGTTATTCTGTGCTAAGAAAGCATATTTTCAAAGCATATGTTTTCTAGAGAATGTTTGCTGCTGCCTTAAAGTAGAAGAATGCATACTCCTGAATTCTACCTTAGAACTATCTTCGGGGGAATCTGTGTGAGAAGGCGCAGACTTTTCATTTATTTGTAGTTGAATATGAATTTTTCCTTTGAGATAACTTAAGCCACGTCAACAAAACATCAAAATAGTTATAAAATTCAGTCAGATTTATGATTTAGTATTTTAAAAGATCACATGGTTACATAGTGGTGATTTTTTAAAATAACCATTTAAATCACTTTTATAAATACAGTTCAAACAATGCCATAACGATATAAGAAAAGATAAGAATGACATAGGTTTTCATATTATTGGTAATGCTCTGTAATAGGTTTGGAATTACAACTGAAACCTTCTTGGTCATACCCTTGGGAGAAGGTAGATTGTGCAAATAAAGAGAGCAGTTCCTTTTTTTAAAGGAGAAATGGTTTCATTTTATAGTTAAAACAACTCCGATGGATTCCAGAGCTAAGGTTTTGGCATTCGTCTCATGCAATTAAGGAGATTAAGAATGGAACTGATTTTCAAGTAGTTTTATTGGATAGATTTTATATTACCATATTTAGCAGTTTATAAGGGTCAGTGTATTTATAAGACATATC
This sequence comes from Mandrillus leucophaeus, assembly GCF_000951045.1. Lineage (NCBI taxonomy): Eukaryota > Metazoa > Chordata > Mammalia > Primates > Cercopithecidae > Mandrillus > Mandrillus leucophaeus. Next base: position 4,482,347 of record NW_012101665.1, on the reverse strand, counting down.
TAAAGGTCTTAATGGGGAGTTAAAATGTATATACAGGAAATAATTCTAGGACACTGCGCAAGCTTACATAATCAAGTGTACTTAAATCGTATAGGCCAAACCATAATTATCTTAGAATTTAGATATGGGAGATATCAGGGTTGGCCGTTGGTATTACTGGTATTGATATTTGGAAGGTATGGACAATGTGTCGTGTAGTGGAAAGAGATTGAACTGACAGATAAGTAACAGGGTTCTAGTCCAAGTTTTACCATTAAAGATGTGTATGACTTTGGCCAAATCACTTAACTTTCTAAACCTTTAGTTTTTTTCATTTTTGAAATGAGTTTATATAGTCATTTTGATTTCTAAAGTCTCTTCTGTCTTTCCATCTAGTACTCTAAAAAAGATTGACCAGATAAAAACTTTTTTTTTTTTTTTTTAAATAAAAAGTTAGCTTACAAGCATAATGTTTGGCCAGGCATGGTGGCACATGCCTTTAATCCCAACGCTTTGGGAGGCTGAGGTGGGAAGATCATTTGAACCTGGGAAGTTGAGGCTTCATTGAGCCGTGATTGTGCCACTGCATGTCAGCCTGGGTGACAGAGGGAGACCCTGTCTCAAAAAAACAAAAACAAACAAATGTTTAAGGATAGTTTAAGTTTCTTCAAATATCTTAAGGTAGTTGGTTTTCCTAAAGAGGTTCCTTTAATGGTGATAGACTGTCACTGTGCTATGACTCTAAGCTAGATTGCAATAGTTACTTTTTTAAAAAGAAATGTTTTTAAAGTAAAACTTGAGTTTGCATTAGTAGTTTGGCTCTAACAACCTAATATTTTCAAATTAGGAAAAATTTGAAGCTCTCACAAATAATTCAGCATTAAATATGAGAATGTACTAAAGCGTAGGGTGGTTTGAGGCACTGTATCTGTTATGCTACTACTAAGATAGTAACAGAATAAGCTCTTCTGGGTGTTATCTGCTGCCAGGATGACCAGATTAAATCAGAAGCAAAGTCAAGATTTCAGTTGGTTAACCTGTTTGATTTAGGACAATGTTTGGCAAATTGGGAGTGTGACCTGTAAGTGGGTTGTAAAATTAATTTAGTGGATCATGACCAGCGTTAAGAAAACTGTAATAGAAGAGAATAGAAAAGATGACAGTATGTTACATGCGGTAACAGTAATTACTTTTTTGTTGCAGTTGTTGTATGTATTGCTTCATGGTGTGAAATGTATTTCTTAACTACATGGTGTTTACTATGAGCACTTAGCACAGCTCAGAACATTCAAGATAATAGGTAGTCAATGAATGTTTAACTGCACTAAATTTAATTTAAACTTATATAGGAAAAAAATTGCACAAGTAATTTCAGAAAAGTTTTCTAACACAAAATGGCATTAGGAATATTGGTAGAACTTTACATGTTGTGCTGGAATTATCTTGTTACATGCCTGTGACCTTCTTGGTCTGTGGGGACTTAGCTTTAATATCAGTGTGCATGATGGAAGAGCCTGATTTTTAGAGTCAGAAAGACCTGCATTCTAATTTTGTCTCTTGACCCATATAAACTTTTGGACATTGAACAATTTTTTTCAGCACTCTGAACTTCAAATTCTTCATTTAAAAAGGACTAAATAATAGCACTTACCTAATGATAGAGAGAGGGATCAATTCTAAACACCTAATACTTTGCCTGGAACATAGTAGATGCTTAATAAACATTCAGTTAATTAAAAGGGTATAAAACATAATTGAATACTAGTATATATTTTAAAACACTGTTTTGAGTATCCAGGAAAAAGTATGAAGTGTAAGAGTAATTTAATCACATGCATGGGTAGAAATTCCTTGTGACCTTTTGAAAAATTGAAAAAAAGCATAATTGTAGAAGATTGCTTCCTTTAAAAAACAAATTGCCCAGTTAGCGTAATATGCAAGATACAAACGAGAAATTAAGTGAGCCAAAAACCAGAGTTAGGTACTTGTAAAGATTAAAAGTGAACCCACACTGGGTGTGGTGGCTCACACCTGTAGTCCTAACACCTTGGGAGGATGAGGCTTGAGCCAGGAGTTCGAGAACAGCCTGGACAAAATAGCAAGACTTCATCACTACTTAAAAAAAAAATTAGCTGGGGGTGGTGGTGTGTGCCTATAGTCCTAGCTACTCTGGAGGCTGAGGTCGGGGGATTGCTGGAGCCTAGGAGTTCGATCTTGCAGTGAGCTATGATCTTGTCATTGCACTTCAGCCTGGGTGACAGAGCAACTCTGTCTTTAAAAATAAAAGAAAAAAAGAAAAAGTGAACCCAAATAAATGCTCTCAAGTCAAGAAACCTAGATAAAGGTTCATTAGTAATTATTGAAATTGGTTGATACTCATGTGTCAATTATATACTCAGGGATGAAAAATAGGGGTATGTTTAGATGGAATCTTTATATAAATTTTCTTTTAGAATTAGAAGCAGACAAAACTTTAAAGAATAGAATATCCTTGTTTTAATTAGCAAACAAGTACAATTAGTTGATAAAATGGTGTTCACTCAAGAGTTTTCAGAGAATTAATAGGTAGAGTTATGGAGTTGTTGGCTAAAATGTATAACCTGTTGCTCTTTATATCAATCATGTTCATATAAAGGTGGGTTGTCGGTATATGTTTACCATGGTTTCAGTGTCCTCTTTAAAACTCATGTTGAAATTTAATTACCGTTGTGACAGTATTAAGAGGGATCATGAAGAGGTGATTAAGCCATGAGGGCTCTGCCCTCATGACTGGATTAATGTCATTATTGTGGGAGTGGGTTTGTTATTGCAACAATGGGTTGTTATAAAAGTGAGTTTAGCTGTCTCTTGCTCTCTCATGCTCTCTTGTCCTTCCACCTGCCGCCATGGGGTCATACAGCACAGAGGCCATCATCAGTTGCCAAGTATCTTGATATTGGACTTCCCTGCTTCCAGAAAAAATAAATTGCTTCATAAATTACCCAGTCTATGGTATTTTGTTATAGCAACACAAAATGAACTAAGACAATGTCCCATTATAAGAAAGCTTGTAGAGGACTTACAGATAACCATGGGTCAGCTTGTCTTGCTGTGTTTTTAACACTCAGGAGTTTAGAATAAAACAAATTACTGAATTTGGTTTTGTAAACCAAAAACCTGAATGATTGGTATACTGGAGTTATTTAGGGGATTATGGAGTATGTTGAAGAGAAACAGTGAAAATAATTTATATAAGCTTTATAAAGTCTTTCAAGGTTCTAATCTGAAAGGAATAAAATTTTTTGTGTTACCATAGGATGGAGGAGAAATGTTTATTCATGGAATCACATTGATATAGTTAAGTAAACATCAGTTGTGAACTGTCACTCTTTAGAGGAAAAAGTGTATTATGTGGGTCCCCAAGTTGGGACCAATCTCATTTCACATTTTAATAAATGGTGTAAAAGAAGGTGTCTGTAGTCAATTTTCAGCTCTTTTGGATAGTGAAATATCCCAAGAAAAAACCTCACTGCAGATAATGTGTGAGCAAAAAACTGAGTGAACTCATGTGAGATAATTTTCAGTAGTATATTTGGGGAAAAAAAATCACATGAATTATAATTATTAACCGAGGAGTCTTGAATTTAGTTAAAGTCAGGAAAAGAATCTGTAAGCTATAATAGATGATTATAGATACTGTGCTAAGAAGATCCACAGTGTGCTAGACATTTTTTGAGAGTATGGGAACAGTAAGTTATCTTGCCATTATTCAAAATCATACCTTAAACACACCCAAGATAAATACTATATGTTCTGTTAAATAAAAATAATGAAGTGTCTGGCTATGTAACAGTATACTAACAAATACTTATTCCTTGGGGCTTTTAATACTGAGGAGGAAGTGGAGGAGGAAGATGTAATTGAAGTTCTAAAATGGGACCTTGGATGAATTCCTCAAATTCCATCATGCTGGAATTGTGGGCAGAGTACAAGTGCTTCTAGGAATTTAATAAAAGTCAGTTTAAGATAAATATCTTGATTATCTATATAATATTAGAGAGTAAGTTAGTGGAAATTAGTACCACAAGATGGGAGATAGACTGAACAAATTTTTTATGAAAATTAGATTCACAGATGATACATACATAATAGAATAGTAAAGAAAATCTGAGATATTTAGAATGTATTTTTTCCTATTTGAAAAATGACATGAAGATGTTCATTTAGTGTCAGAATCTAGGATTTATGGAAAGCTTAGGAGTTCAAACTAGGGAAGTATAGTTGGTTGTGACTGGAGACCACTCAAAATGTATAGTGGGGTTATCAATACTTTTTATCAGGTGAAGGAAGAAGCTTCCTTCTATATGGAGTTTGCTAATAGTTTTTTCTTCTCTAGTTTGCATCTGTTGATGTGATTATACAGTTTGGCTTTTTTTATTTATTAGGGGATCTCAGGTAAAAATTCATAGATTTTTAAAATTTAACTTGAGATAATTTTGGTGACATACATTTCTTTAGAATATTACCCATATGTAAATTTGATAATGTCTGTTTCTCTAGAATATTACCCATATATAAATTTTCACATATTGGCATAAAGTTGTTCATAATATTCTTTTTTATTGTGACAGCTCTGTATCTATGGCTGTAATTATGTCATTTTTCATGTGTGTATGTTTTTGGGGTTTTTTTTGCTTGATTTTCTTGACATCACATTTTAATAGTAGGGACTATACTGTTACTCATCATTTTACCTCAGATACCTCACACATAACAGGCTCCAGTGAACTTCCAATGAATGGAATAACCTTGGCTTTAATTCTTCTGTTTCTGGCCATTCTTCTCTGTGTCCATTGCTAACTTTCCTTCCCCTTTCCCTCCCATCCCCCACTGCCATGCCGCCCACATTTTCAAATTTTGTCCTCTCTTCTATGCCAGTATGCCCTTTTTATTTAGTGATCTTATGCAATCCAAGCTTTTGCCTTCTCTTATTTAGATAGCTCCCAAATTTATAACCTTAACCTGACCTTTCTTCTGAGCTTTAATTGCTGGCTTGACATTTCTCCCTGGGTATCTCCTTGCTTCCGCCTTCAGTGCAGCACAACCAAAGTGAAATTCCTTACTTCCCTCCACCCAAACCAGTTCTTTGTCCAGATTTCCTGGTTTCTATTAATTGGCACTGCCACTTACCAAGGCTCAAAATGTCAGTCATTCTGAGACTCTTCTCTCTGACCTTACTTGTGCTCCTCTGCAAAGCTGTACATTCTACCACTACAGCCTCCCCATATGTATATATGACCTCCCTTTTCATCCCTTCAGCCACCATCTTTATTCAGACCCTCACTGCTTTGTACCTGGAGTACTGTAACACCTCCTTGTCTGATTGAATCTAGTTCATCTGTTACACTGAAGTGAGATTAAATTTGCTGAGTACAGTAATTTCGTACCACTCTTTAGCCCCAAATTACAGCTACTAAAATAAGAACAAACTCTTTAGCTTTCCCAGGTCTTCCATAATAATGCCCAAATATACCCATCTTGACTTGTCTTTCCCTTACTGGCACCTGTATTCTAGCGTAAGTGTTTTATCTCTATTGTACTTTTTAAAGTTTCTGCTCAACTGTTTGCTCTTCAGGTAATGCCATTTCCCTTATCTCTGCCTGTTGAAAGGAAGCTTGTCAAGGGAAATCTCTTAGATTATTTGCTAGGCTTTATAACCCACAAAAGTATTCTATTTAGGGCACGTACCTCACTTTGTATTGTAGCCAATTGTGTACTTAATTAATATTTCAGGTTATAAGCCCCTGGGAGGTAGGAACTATTTTTTACTCATCTCTTCCCTTTTTATTGCTTTAGTAAATGAGCATGGACAAGAAATATTGATTGAAAATAATTAAAATGATTACAGTTGTTTTTCATTTCCTTCAGTGAAATTTCCTACATGCTCTTCTTAAGAAGTTTAACTACTCCAATGCAAATTAACAATACAGAAGTCCAGTAAATTTATCTGTTTTAGAGATGTAGCTGCATGTGTACAAATCATGTTCTTGGAGTGTTTTGTGTTACTTTTCTAACAGGTGCTATCTTACGGTATAATAAGACTTCTGCTTGAAGTGAGACCAGAGACATTATAATTGAGGCATTGATTGATTCTGCTGTAGCGGGGCTAGTTATATCTACCCCTCCACTTGTTCTGGATATTTAAAAATTTTTTTTTTTTTTTTTTTACACGGAGTCTCGCTCTGTCGCCCAGGCTGGAGTGCAGTGGCCGGATCTCAGCTCACTGCAAGCTCCGCCTCCCAGGTTTACGCCATTCTCCTGCCTCAGCCTCCTGAGTAGCTGGGATTACAGGGACCCGCCACCTCACCCGGCTAATTTTTTGTATTTTTGGTAGAGACGGGGTTTTACTGCGTTAGCCAGGGTGGTCTCCATCTCCTGATCTCATGATCCGCCCGTCTCGGCCTCCCAAAGTGCTGGGATTACAGGCTTGAGCCACCGCGCCCAGCCTAAAAATTTTTTTTGAAACAGGGTCTCACTTTGTTGCCCAGCTGGAGTGCAGAGGTGCAATCACAGCTCATTGCAGCCTTGACCTCCCAGGCTTAAGTGATCCTCTTACCTCAGCCTGCCAAATAGCTGGGACCACAGACATATGTCACCATGCCCAGGCTCTTTTTTTTTTTTTTTTTTTTTTTAAGACGGAGTCTTGTTCTGTTGCCCAGGCTAGAGTGCAATGGGATGATCTCGGCTCACTGCAACCTCTGCCTCTTGGGTTCAAGTGAGTCTCCTGCCTCAGCCTCTTGAGTAGCTGGGATTACAGGCACCAGCCACCATGCCTGGCTAACTTTTGTATTTTTAGTAGAGACAGAGTTTCACCATGTTGGCCCGGCTGGTCTCTAACTCCTGATCTCAGGTGATCTGCCTGCCTCAGCCTCCCAAAGTGCTATGATTACAGGTGTGAGCCACCATGCCCGGCTGATTTTTTTTTATTTTTAGTGAAGACAGGGTTTCGCCATGTTGCACAGGCTAGCATTAATATTTTAAATTTTAAGATAAATGTACATGTGTGTGAATTCAATGTGGATAAATTTAAGAAGTAAATCCCACTATCATAGTTTGTTCCTTAATCTGTAGAATGAAGATGATTGAAAGAGATTAAATTTTGTTCACATTGAAGAAAACTGTTTTAGGCCGATTTAATGTGAATCTGCCATTATATTTTACATTGATGATATTGTCAATTATTAAAATGATGCCTTTATAGTTGAAAAGTCATGATTAACCTGTCCATTAGCCTGTCAGCAAACTGAACTAATGAAATTTCCTCACTATAAAAGATTCGGGAATGCAGGGAACAGATGCATATGGAAATTACATTAAACGGTAATTTCTGTCATTTACAAAAATTAGTTTTCTCTGCAACCTAACAGGTTGAGTATTTGTTAGCTGCATCTTGGTTCTCTAACTTCCACTCCTCGCTCCCTGCCTCCCTTCCACGGGTATTTTCGGTAATATGAGGTAGGCACTAGGCTGAGAACTAGCAATGCATTGATGAATAATGTAGACTCAAAAGCTGCCTCACTGAGCATCCACTCAACTTCTTGGATATGTATGATAAATTATGTTCTTTGTTTTGTAAAATAGTTTCTTATGACAATGTTTATCTTTTGAAAGGAAAAAGGCAGGCAACTCAAGTTCAGATTGATAGTCATTTCAATAATAATCAAAAGTTTAAGCTTCAGCAGGTATTTAAAAAAATTACTGAGCGCAGTGCAGATACAGGCCTTAATCTGAATCCCTTTGCTTATCTCTGTCAGTAGGGATGTTGTGAAAAGGAGAAGTAATAAATATTTAGCAAGCAGTTTGATATTTACACCCAGTGGCTGTAAACAGTTATTAAAAGCCATTGCATAGGTCAGGATGGCAGGTTCAGTGGCTCGGCCAGGGCGACAGCTAGAAGAGCACCGTCTTTGCAGCTTCAAAGAAGGAGATGCATGTGAAATTATTGTACTCTTGATGAAACATTTTCTTATTAAATGCTTAGAGTTAGGATTTTGTCTGTAGATTTCTGCACACTTCAAAACATCCTGAGAAATTCAGGTCCTGTTTGTGAACACCAGCAAGTTGATTATTTCTTGATTAGGATATTTTATATACAATACTATAGATTCTAATTCCACTTAGTAAAGAGAGCTCCCTGACAAGGCCTGGAAAGATCATTTTGTGAGACTATAACAATCACAGCCATTCATTGTATTTGGAGACAAGTATTGGGGCTAGGGTGGGAGTTGCTGTTTGGTGTACTGGGAAGATTGTTGGACATGGGACCCTGGTTCTAGCTGCCTTCTAGCCTCAGCTCTGCCTCTGCTAGCTGACCGCCTGAACTTAAATCATGTTTTCCTCTATCCTTGGGCATTGTTTGATTTTAGGCAAATCACTTGGCATCATTTTGCCTAAATTGCTTAAACATTTTTGAGGGTGTTGGACTAGATGCTCTTTCAGATCATGTCCAATTAAAAAAAATCTGTGATTTGTAGAGCAACAGTAGCAGAAAAATACTAGGCAAAATAAGTTGATAAGTATTTAGTGCTTGTGCAGCATTTAGGATTTTATGGCTAAAACAAGTCTAAATTATGAGTGATTCATCATTTTAATAGGATTTTACAAGGTACTTGGAGTGGGTCCAAGCATTATATGTATTTCTTTCAGAAGTCAAGGTTTCGTTACTAACTGCTGCTGTTGTTTTTGTAATCCCTCAGACCCCTTGTAAAGAGAGAAGATAGTATATATTGGGTCAGTTGTTGAGTGGATGTGCTGTTAATCCTGTGGAAAAAAATTACATGTCTTTGAAAATGCTTTGAACTTTTATCTGGCTGAAAAAATTACATTTCTAAATTTGAAGACAACTGTGAGCAGAGAAAAACTTTATGAATCATGCATGATATGTTTACAAATTATTTGAAAAAACTGTCTGTGAAGGTCTTTGGCATGATTGTTCACCCCTAGAGTCCCATATGTCACACATTGCCTGTTTACCCCTGGGGAGTAACCATATTGCATTATTTGTGATCCTTTGGAGTTGTATGAAGGATAATTTAACTTTTCAGATGTGGTTAATATACAGGCCCTCTTTCCTAACTATTAACATACATGGCATGACAGGCTTAAATGTTTCCAAGCGTGATTGAGGAACTTGGACATTAAATTACTCTTAGATTATCTTGACCACTGTAATTTACTACAGAACTGCAGTTTGGGCGTCAACACTTGAAGAGAATATGTTAACATGAACTCCACTTGAGACACATTTTACATTAAATAAATTGTCATCTTGAGACAGTTAAGTGTTTATTATTTTTTAAAAATACAGTTTAGAACTCTTTTGTCTTTTGAGTGCTTGAAGTTTTGTTAATAAGCAGGCCTTGATTTACATAATCCTGACTGATGTTGTGAGATATTTACTGTAGCTGGAGCATTCTCTCTCCTGCTCATGGAACTTTCCTCCCCCCAGTCTTGCTTTTATCCCTGTCCTAGTCCAGAGAAGCCATCTATCTTTCATCCACTTCACAAAATAGAGTCTCATTTTCCTCCAGAAACAGCTCACCATTAATCAGTGCATAAGAGGGCCCATTTAATACTGCTGCTGTTGTTTGCAGCAAAAATCCTTAAAGATCTAGAGGGTTTGCTATTAATGGAGACATAAGAGAGGCTGTGTTCTATTTTGTAGCGGACCAGAGGAGAAGCAGATGAGGTGGGCAGAGGTAGCAAATGAGGTGAATTGAAAGAGAGGCAGAAGGCTGGCTTGGGCCGAGAACTGCTTGCTGTTATAGCTCTGTGGGCTGCTGCCCCGCACTCACTGTTCCTTAACCATGGCTATCTTCTCTCAAGCTTAGTACCTACCCTCAAACTTCCAGTCCCCATCTGATCTTCAGCCATTCTCAAACCCTCCCCACCTCTCCATCTCATTCAGTGGGAGGCACTGCCCCACTGTAGCAAGGTAGAGAGTCGATGGATTCCTGATGCCCCCTAATTGGAATTCTGAGTTTTCTCACTGAAATATTTGTACTGATGCCAGTTAGTTCTTATAGAACTGTGAGTATACTGTAGTGCTCTACAGATAGAATATATGGGTTTAAAAGGCTTTTGTTGCTGGTCATAGAATATATAGATTAAAAAGGCTTTTGTTGCTGGTCTGGGGCAACCTAATAATCATTTATGACATTGTTCACATGAGTGTCCCAGGTTCTAAACAGTCAACCTAAAATGGATTTTTGAAACACATTTTTCTAGGAAGATTGTATTTTCCCATGGAACTCATGTTCAATTGTCTTCTCTCTCACTTTTTTTTTTTTTGAGACGGAGTCTTGCTTCATCACCCATACTAGAGAGCAGTGGCACGATGTTGGCTCACTGCAACATCTACCTCCCGGGTTCAAGCGATTCTCCTGTCTCAGCCTCCTGAGTAGCTGGGATTACAGGCACCCGCCACCATGCCTGGCCAATTTTTGTATTTTTAGTAGAGATGGGGTTTCATCATGTTGGCCAGGCTGGTCTCGAACTCTCCTGACCTCAAGTGATCTGCCTGCCTCCGCCTCCCAAAGTTCTGGGATTACAGGCATGAACCCCCATGCCCGGCCTTCAGTTTTTCTTAACCCTGAATTAGAATGAAAGTTTCGGGTGATACTTAGATCCGTAATGAAAGAGAAAGTAGGGATCTTTTGTTCTTAGCATTTCAAGTTGGTCCCTCATTTTAAAGTGCTATAAATAATCACTGATTATTTGATTTTTTTTTTGGATCAACTTTGAAATGGTACTGGTGTGGAAAGGTTCATCTATTATTTTGGGTTTTTGTGACCTTCTAGGAAGGATATTATATATGACAGAATGGAACTTAAGAACCTGAAAAGGCATAAGTAGAAATTTTGCACTGATTTCATTTATTAGAATGCAAGTTTTTAAAGGAATATTTGATCCAAGGGTTTGAATAAATTTCAGTTCTACTATTGACTTTGTCCCTTGAAACTTTTTACTAACCTATGGAGTTACAGCTTTAGGCACTTGCCAAGTATTTGCAGTGACTGTTGAAATAATTCAAATTTATTGACCATAGGAGGATACTAAATATTTATCTTTCCTGTTTAGTGCCTATAGTGAAATAGAATATAAGTTAATGGTTAACGGCTTATAGGCTGTTATTTCTGAAATACTATCTTCATGTACTCTATCTAGTGGTATCATTTATATTTTGTATGTGTTAAACAGCATATTTGTAATCTACCTTACATAAATTTTGCAGCTTGGGTAAAAAAATATTCCAGGAGAGATTTTCTAACCATGTAGGGATGTGTGTGTGTGTGTAATTGCAAAAGAAGAAAAGTGTGTAAGTTTGGGCTAGGGAGAAGTCCTTTTTTAAAAAAAACAATGTAGTAATAGTATAATGTGTATTCTGGCACTCCTGCAGTATCTAGTGCATTCTAGAATGTCTCTGCTTGGCATTAATTCAGCATGTGACAATCTGTGGCAAGTATGTTAGCCTAGTATAGAGATGACCAAATGAAAAATGTGTTTGTAGATGTAGAACCAGAGAAGGAAGCTGAAGTATTTAATGCAGTATTAAACCAAAAGTGTTTTAACATGAAAGCAATTTAATTTGCATTGGTATAAACATTAAAACAAAAGGCAATATTTTTATGTTTTAAATTTTGAGGGTAATAATTTATAGAATTCTTTTGAATTTTCTGAAAACTTCAAAGTTGACTTATAAAAGCTACTTAGTAAGAGAAGCTTTGATTTTCTGCAGGCCTCAAAGGACTGCCTTACGGTTTATTGTTTTGTTTTGCTTCCTGTTACTTTAATTTTCAAGATCCTGAAAGTGATTGCTTATTGTGGTTAATTTAAGTAATCCAGATATTTTGAATTTTAAAACTATGAAGACCTTAATGTCATTCATTTGTCAAAACAGCTAAATAATTTAGAAGTGGTTGGTTGGCTGAATAATTACTTATGCATGTAATATCAGCTCATGTGAAGTATTAGGTATATTATCGAGTTCTGTAGTATGGATAACAAATTTTAAAAATACATCAAATCCTAGCAGCATTTTTAAAAAGTTTAAAAATTTGTTTTTAGGAGAAAAGAATCCTCAAGAGTTTTTTAATTAGTTATATTCAGAAGTTGTCTTAGATAAAAAAGATGTGTATTAAAAAAGTTTTTGTATGGAATGTGGCATTTGCACAAAATATGTTGAGTAGACAGCATGGTATTGGACATGTATTATTAAGTGGAATGCATTTGAGTATTGGAAAATTCATCCTAAGGTCTTTCTTTTGTTCCTTTTATATCTTCCAGTATTATGGAAGATTGTGTAGCTTATCCCCTACATTTTGTTACACTAAAATTTAGCATTCACTCATTAAAAGAGTATAAACAAGCCAGTAATATTTTAAGTACTAAATAAGAGCATTCATGAGTAATATTTGTTAAAGTTCATTGCTGATTAACAAAACAATTAAGTTACTTTTTTCCATCAGGCATGTGTCATTGCAAGACAGTTTTACCAACTTTAGTTATGGAAAGTTAAATGGTATATATCGTGTATCATGCGTGTGTATATTGAGGAACTAACATGTTTATAAATTGGTTGAGGCAGCAAGACTTCATTGACTGTACCCTTGTAGTGTTGGCCCGTTTCATAGAATTTTAACTACTGATTTATTTTTATTTACTTAATTTGTTTTGAGACAGGATCTTGCTGTCACCCAGGCTGGAGTACTGTGGCACGATCATAGCTTATTGTAACCTCAAACTCCTGAGCTTAAGTGATCCTCCCACCTCCCAAGTAGCTGCGACCACAGACACGTGCTGGCATGTGCTACCTGGCTCATTTTCAAAGTTTTTCTAGAGATAGGGTCTCACTATATTGCCCATACCAGGTCTTGAACTCCTAACCTCAAGCCATCCTCCCACCTTGGCCTCCCAAAGTGCTGGGATTACAGGTATTGAGCCACCATGCCCAGCCTATTTGTTTCTTTTTTTTTTTCTTCAACTTTTTAAGTTCAGGGGTACACATGCAGGATGTGCAGTTTTGTTACATAGGTAAACATCTGCCATGGTAGTTTGCCGCAGAGATTATCCCATCACCTACGTATTAAGCTTAGCATTCATTAGCTATTTTTCCCGATGTTCCCTGCTACCCCTAACAGGCCCCAGTGTGTGTTGTTCCTCACCATGTGTCCATGTGTTCTCATCATTCACCTCTCACAAGTAAGACCATGCAGTGTTTGTTTTTCTGTTCCTGTGTTAGTCCATTCATGTGTTAGTACATTCATGTCCCTGCAAAGGATATGATCTTGTTCCTTTTTATGGCTTCATAGTATTCCATGGTTTATATATACCATATTTTCTTTATCCAGTCTATCATATTGATTCCATGTCTTTGCTATTGTGAATAGTGCTGCAGTGAACATATGCATACATGCATCTTTATAATAGAGTGATTAATATTCCTTTGGGTGTAACCCAATAGTGGGATTGTTGGGTCAAATGGTATTTCTGACTCTAGGTCTTTGAGAAATCGCCACACTGTCTTCCACAATGGTTGAACTAATTTACACTCCCACCAGTAGTGTAAAAGCATTTCTTTTTCTCTGCAGCCTCGCTAGCATTTGCTGTTTTTGACTTTTTAGTAATAGCCATTCTGACTGGCATGAGATGGTATCTGTCTCTTTGTGGTTTTGATTTGCATTTCCCTAAGGATCAGTGATGTTGAACTTTTTTTGATACATTTGTTGGCTGCATGTATATCTTCTTTTGAGAAGTGTCTGTTCATGTCCTTTGTCCACTTTTTAGTGGGGTTGTTTGTTTTTTTCTTATAAATTTGTTTAAGTTCCATGTAGACTCTGGATATCAGACCATTGTCAGAAAGATATATTACAAAATGTTTCTCTCATTCTGTAGGTTGTCTGTTTACTCTGATGATAGTTTATTTTTCTGTGCAGAAGCTCTTTAGTTTAATTAGATCCCATTTGTCAATTTTTGCTTTTGTTGCAATTGCTTTTGGCATTTTCATCATGAAATCTTTGCCCATGCTTATGTCCTGAATCCTATTGCCTAGATATTCTTCTAGGGTTTTTATAGTTTTGGGTTTTACATTTAAGTCTTTAATCCATCTTGAGTTAATTTTTGTATAAGGTATAAGGAAGGGGTCCACTTTCAATTTCTTACATATGGCTAGCCAGTTCTCCCAGAACCATTTATTGAATGGGGAATCTTTTCCCTATTGCATGTTTTTGTCAGGTTTATTGAAGATCAGATGGTTGTAGGTGTGCAGTTATATTACTGAGTTCTCTATTCTGTTCCATTGGTCTACGTGTCTGTTTTTGTACCAGTACCGTGCTGTTTTGGTTACTGTAGCCTTGTAGTACAGTTTGAAGTCAGGTAGTGTGATGCCTCCAGCTTTGTTCTTTTTGCTTAGGATTGTCTTGGCTATTTGGGCTCTTTTTTGGTTCTATATGAATTTTAAAACAGTTTTTTTTTTTTTCTAATTCTGTGAAGAATGCCAATGGTAGTTTAATGGTAATAGCATTGAATCTATAAATTACTTTGGGCAGTATGACCATTTTCATAATAGTGAATTTTCCTATCCATGAGCATGGGATGTTTTTCCATTTGTTGGTGTCCTCTGTGATTTTGTTGAACAGTGGTTTGTAGTTCTTCTTGAAGAGGTCCTTCACTTCTCTTGTTAGCTGTATTCCTAGGTATTTTATTCTCTTTGTAGCAGTTGTGAATGGGAGTTCATTCATGATTTGGCTTTCTGCTTGCCTGTTGTTGGTGTATAGGAATGCTAGTGATTTTTGCACATTGATTTTGTATCCTGAGACTTTGCTGAAGTTGCTTATCAGCTTAAGAAGCTTTCAGGCTGAGACGATGGGGTTTTCTAGATGCTGAATCATGCCGTCTTTAAACAAAGAAAATTTGACTTCCTCTGTTCCTATTTGAATACCCTTTATTTCTTTCTCTTGCCTGATTGCCCTGGCCAGAACTTCCAGTACTATGCATAATAGAAGTGTTGAGAGAGGGCATCCTTGTTTTGTGCCAGTTTTCAAGGGGAATGCTTCTAGTATGATACTGGCTGTGAGTTTGTCATATATGGCTCTTATTATTTTGAGGTATGTTCCTTCAATACATAGTTTATTGAGATTTTTTAATATGAAGGGATGTTGAATTTATTGAAGACTTTTTCTGAGTGTATTGAGATAATCATGTGGTTTTTGTCTTTAGTGCAGTTTATGTAGTGAAGCACATTTACTGATTTGTGCATACTGAACCAACCTTGCACCCTGGAGATGAAGCGTACCTTGAAGCCACCTTGATCCTGGTAGATAAGCTTTTTGATGTGCTTCTGGATTCAGTTTGCCAGTATTTTATTGAGGGTTTTTGCATCGACGTTCATCAAGAATACTGGCCTAAAGTTTTCTCTTTTTTTGTATTTCTGCCAAGTTTTGGTATCAGGATGATGCTGGCCTCGTAGAATGAGTTAGGGAGGAGTCCCTCTTTTTCAATTTTTTCAAATTGTTTCAGTAGAAATAGTAACATCTCTTCTTTGCACCTCTGATAGATTCAGCTGTGAATCTGTCTGATCCTGGGCCTTTTTTAGTTGGTGGGCTATTTATTACTGCCTCAACTTCAGAATTCATTATTGGTCTGTTCAGGGATTCAGTTCCTTTCTGGTTCAGTCTTAGGTGGGTGTATATGTCCAGGAATTTATCCATTTTTTCTAGATTTTTCTAGTTCACTGCATAGAAGTGTTTATAGTATTCTCTAATGGTTGTTTGTATCTGTCGAGTCTGTTGTGATAACCCCTTATTATTTCTGATTGTGCTTATTTGATTCTTCTCTAGATTTTCTTCTTTATTAGTCTAGCTAGCAGTCTATCCATTTTGTTAACTTTTTCAACAAACCAGCTCCTGGATTGGTTGACTCTTTTGATGGGTTTTTTGTGTCTCTATCTCCTTCAGTTCAGCTCTGATCTTGGTTATTTCTTATCTTCTGCTAGCTTTGGGGTTTGTTTGCTTGTGGTATAGTTCTTTTAGTTGTGATGGTAGGCTGTTAACTTGAGATCTTTATAACTTGTTGATGTGGGCATTTAGTGCTATGAATTTCCCTCTTAACACTGCTGTAGCTGCATCCCAGATATTCTGGTGTGTTGTCTCTTTGTTCTCATTAGTTTCAAGAACTTGATTTCTGCCTTAATTCCATTATTTACCAAGAGTCATTCAGGAGCAGGTTGTTGAATTTCCATGTAGTTTTGTGGTTTTGAGTAAATTTCTTAATCTTGAGTTCTAATTTGATTGTGCTGTGGTCTGACAGACTGATTGTTATGACTTAAGTTCTTTTGCATTTGCTGAGGAGTGTTTTATTCCCAATTATGTGATCAACTTTAGCCTCATTTCTTTTGCAAAAACTTGTATAGTGTTTACCATGAGGTAGGCATTGTTCTGAGTACTTTGTTAATATTGACTTATTTACTTAAACCTGAGAGCAACACTGTGAAGGGGTTTTGACTGTTCTCAGTGTTACAGATGGCAGAGTTATACAAGTTACACAGAGGCTGGGTAACTTGCCTAAGGTCCCACAGCTATTGTGTATAGAGTCACTATTCGAGTCTCAGCAGTTTGCCTCCTGAATTTTTTACCTTAACCACTGTCCTCTGTTGCCTATTCAGAAAGGTCTCTCTTGGAAGGTTTAGTCCAAATTCTTTCCTTTGTGAGACTCTTTCCTCTCAAGCTTTCTCTGACCAGACAAGGGACCTTGGGAGGGACGTGTTGGCAGGAGGGACGTGTTGGCAGGAGTACTTCTTACATTCTTGCTCTTCTTGATGCTTGGGAGGCAGGCGCGCACACACACACACATACATACACACACACTCCTCAGCAGTGCTGGGTAGGCTAAATTGTGTGTACAAACACTTAGAGTTGTCAATAATCAGTCCATACCAGGTATTCAAAAACATTAATGAGTTTATTTTAGCACTCAATTTGTTTCGTGAGTGCCCCTGCTCCATGGCATCTTTATAAACTTGTCTCCGTCAGTATATATATATTTGTGGGACACCTATTGCCTCTTATTTTTGGCTATTTTGGAAGATGACTTTCTTTTCCATTGTGATGCCCTAGCCCTCTCCCCTCTTCATATGCCTCCTGCCAAGAGTGGACACCTGTGTTCATAGCACCATTATTTACAATAGTCCAAAGGTAGAAGCAACCCAGGTGTCCATCGGTGGATGAATGGATAAGCAGAATGTGGTATATACATCGATTTGATTTTGCATTGTGTCCCACCCAAATCTCATCTCAAATTGTAATCCCCACATGTCAGAGGAGGGGCCTGGTGGGAGGTAATTGGATCATGGGGGTGGATTTCCCCCTTGTAGTTCTTGTCATAGTGAGTGAGTTCTTACGAGATCTGGTGGTTTTGTGGCGTTTCCCCCCTTGCGTTTTCTCTCTCTCTCTCTCTCTCTCTCTCTCTGTCTCCCCCTCTCCCTGTCTCTCTCTCTTTCTCTCTCCCCCTCTCCCTGTCTCTCTCTCTCACTCTCTCTCTCCCTGTCTCTCTCTCTCTCTCTCCTGCCACCATGTAAGATGTGCCTTGCTTCCCCTTCACCTTCCACCATGATTGTAAGTTTCCTGAGGCCTCCCCATGAGAAACTGTGATTCAATTAAACCTCTTTTCTTTATAA
This sequence comes from Mandrillus leucophaeus, assembly GCF_000951045.1. Lineage (NCBI taxonomy): Eukaryota > Metazoa > Chordata > Mammalia > Primates > Cercopithecidae > Mandrillus > Mandrillus leucophaeus. The sequence continues at coordinate 4,464,658 of NW_012101665.1, read as the reverse complement.
ATTTTAAGGTACTTCTTTATAGTAGTATGAAAATGGACTAATACATACATATAGTTAAACATTAATTACCTTTAAAAAAGAAGGAAATTCTGATACATGTTACAACATGGGTGGACTGGCTAAGTGAAATAAGCCAGTCACAGAAGGACAAATACAGCCATGTGTCACATAATGATGTTTCAGTCAGTGATGGATCATATATACAACGGTGGTCCCATAAGATTATAAAGGTACTTAAAAATTCCTATCATCTAGTGCCATCGTAGCTATCAGTATGTCTTAGCCCAGTGCATTACTCACATGTTTGTGATGATACTGGTATAAACAAACCTACCGTGCTGCCAGTTGCATAAAAGTTCACAGTAATGTCATAGGTATCCCTGTTCATTCACCACTCACTCACTCACCCAGCATCTTCCAGTCCTGCAAGTTCCATTCATTGTCAGAGCCCTATGCAGGTATATAATTTTTTATTTAAAAAATCTTTCAGACAGTATTTTTACTGTGTCTTTTCTTTGTTTATATATATTTAGAGACACAAATGCTTGCCACTGTGTTACAGTTGCCCACAATATGCGGTACAATGGCATGCTGTACAGGTTTGTGGCCTGGAAGCAGTAGGCTATAGCATATAGCCTCGGTGTGTAGCAGGCTCCACCATCTCGGTTTGTGTAAATGTGCTCTACAATGTTCGCAAAATGATGAAATCACCTAACGATGCATTTCTTGGAAGGTATCCCCATCATTAATTGACACAGACTGTAGTGTATGATTCTACTCTTATGAAGTACCTAGAGTAGTCAAATTCATAGAGATAAAATAGAAGAGTGGTTGCCAGGAGTAGGGAGCAGGGGGGTGGGGCCAATGGAGAGTTGTTTAATTGGTATAGAATTTTGGTTTTACAAGGTGAAAATAGTCCTGGAGATTGGTTGCACAATAGTGTAAATGTGCTTAACAGTAACTAAACTGTCTATTTAAACAGAATCATGGTAAATTTTTGTTATGTGTATTTTGTCACACAAAAAACAGGCCCTTCAGATTTGGTGTAAAATCTGTTTAGCTGTTGTAGTGTGTTGCTTCAATAGACAAAAAGACAAACCAGCTCAGTTCTGCTTTTGAGATGACAGACATTGTGGTACTTGTGTGAATGTGTTTGTATCAATTCAGAAAAAGCATGTTGTGGACATTGAAGAAAGGGAAAAGCCAGTATGGGGGGCAGTGTGAGCAGAGATCATGGAAGCAGAAATGAATGGAGCATGTTTAGGGTGACTGAGAAAATGGTCATAGGGAGAGATCTTTTTTTTTTTTTTTTTTGAGTTGGAGTCTTGTGCTGTCGCCCAGGCAGGAGTGCAGTGGTGCAGTCTCAGCTCAATGCACCTCCCAGGTTCAAGAGATTCTCTTGCCTCAATTTCCTGAGTAGCAGGGATTACAGGTGTGTACCACCGCACCTGGCTAATTTTTGTATTTTTGTGGAGACAGGGTTTCACCGTGTTGGCCAGGCTGGTCTCAAACTCCTGACCTCAGGTGATCTGCCACCTTGGCCTCCCAAAGTGCTGAGATCACAGGCACGAGCCACCGCGCCCAGTCAGGGAGAGAGAATCTGACCAGAGCAAAATGAATATTACTAAGAGCTGTTTTCAGTCTCCATTTTTTCAGTCTCTACTTTTTGATAATTGAAGTTTGGCCATTTTGTTTATATTTTATTTCTCACCACATCTATCAGGTAGAGTATTTGATACTTTCCGCCAAGGATCATTTCAGGAAAGGCTCTGTGCTGTGAGTAACTAGGATTGATGTAAGGATAAGGCTACAACCAACCCCCTTCCCCTAGAGTTTCATGCTCTAATAGGCAAGATAAGAAACGTAGACCAGTATAACTAAAATGCAAGACAGAGAGCCAAGTCTGATACGCGGTATCAAGAACACTGTACACAGACTAGAGAGATGGAATTCTCAGAGGGAAGACCAGGGAAGGTCCTAAAGAAGTAGGAGCAGAACTTTGAAAAGAGAGGAAGGCTGTTAATGGGTAGAGCTAATAAAGATAGATCCAGGGTGAGCACATGACACAGAAAGATACAGGGAAGGCCAGGGTGGTCTGTGCTAGGAAGGGCACAGAGCTCAGTGTCATCAAAGAATGGGATGCATGTTGGTTGCAGGAAGAATAAGGGAGCAAAGGTAGTTTAGGGGCAGGTTATAGAGAAGTTTGGAAGTCATGTTAAAGAGTTGGAACTTAATTATGCAAGCAGTGGGAGAACTTTGAAAGTTTTAAAGTGTGGGAAGACAGTGCGTTGACACCATCAGAGGTCAAGCCAACAGATGCTGTGTTAGGAAGAATGAGGGTTGATATATGGGCCATTTTGTGATTGTTTAATGATATGGCTGATTTGATTATTTGGTGTCCATCTGAAGTATGAAATTAGCTTGGATAAATAAAGAGGATATAAATTTGGCCTTAAAAGTTAGGCATAGGGGTTAAAATTTGATTGAGTTCATAATATAGAGCTATTGAAATAATTCTGAGCAGAGTTTTATCTGGTAGGTAGCAATATGTAGAATGAGTTGTGTAGATGAGAGAGACTGGGTAGTTGAAAGGATATTGAAGAATGAAAAGCACGAAGACCTGGACTAGGATAGTAGTAGCAACAGACACCAGAAGAGGAGAGGATTAACCTGAAGTAGAAGAAATAGTGGAAGGAAGGAAGGAGGGAAATTATAAATCAAGATGCATATTGTATTTGCAAAGCATTTATTGCTTGACAATATAACTGGCCAGTGTTACCCACTCTTAGAGAATAGGTATGCATATTGATCAGGCGAGGGGCATTGTCATGTAACAGCCTGGGTGAAGAATCTTTTCTAGAGCAAACTGATGGAGGGTCTTGGATGGCTTTTAGGACTGGTGAATTGACAAGTGCAGATAGTGGTCACCATTAACGTGTACTGGGTTTGTTGGCTGTGTCCACCGGTGCGCCTAGGTCAGTGGTTCTCACACTTCCATGCCTTGATAAACAGCATAGCCTGTTAAATTTTGAAAGTTTGTGTAAATTTTTTGCTGCTGATGTGTATTCATGTTGTCCAACAGAGTGTGAAAGAGAATCTAACCCAGCAGGTTATTCATGGCAGTGTTGGAGCAAGGCAATGATTGCTCTTAAGAAGCAAGAGGCTTAATCTCTAGGCCAGTGCCCAGGACTGCCCATTGCTGGCAGAGTTCAGGAAACCTTTTACTTCAGTAGCAGTGGCTGCTAATGGGAGTCTGGGACTGATGCAGCTTCAGGGTGATGGGACAGCACTGGCACCCCAAGGTACCCATCGGTGTAATGGTGAATGCTTTGGAATAGTCTGGGCATGGTTCAGTTTAGATGTGGGTTTTTAGATTCATTCAGGTCTGCCCAGAAAAAGTCCAGTCTTTGAACATGCCCTGCAAGCAGCTGGAAAAGACCGGTCCAGCCAGCTCTTTGATAAATGCTCCAACTACATAATGGGATGGATGAAGGTAGGGTGAAAAGAGAATGGAATTTGAAAAATGAAATCATAAGTTTGAATCTTTGCTTTGCCACTACCAATGAGACCCCCCAGGCAAGTTATCTCAGAAACTGAGAAATCTCAGTTTTAACAGTTTCTTTGTAAAATGAAAGTAATCGTATTTACCTTTCAGGCCTGATCTGGTGACTGTAGTTAATGACTGAAGTTTTAGGCATTGTACTCCATGAATAAAAATAATTTATTTCCTGTCTCCACTGTGTGATAACTTCAGTGCTTTATTGTTCCCTGTATTAAGCAACCACATCCCAGCTTTCGTAAAGCTTGTGTTTCTCTGAACTATGGACTTCTGGAGTTTGATCTTTAAAGATTAAATAGGCTTAGAGTAGTCAGGCCAAGAAAGCAAGTGTTGGTCGTTTGTGAATTATTTAAAATGGAAAAAATAATTAGATATAAGCATCAAAATTTGCTATTAAAGATCTATTTAAATTGTAATACATCTGAATACACATTCAGACACATTATGAAGCACCTTTAAAAAAGGCTCCACTTCCCACCCCCACCTAAAAACAGCAACAGCAAAATTTATGACTAAAATAGTGAAAGGGGATTTTGGCAGACTTTTCTATCAATTTCCACAGAAAAAGACCCATTTTCCTATTTAGAATTAGGAAGAAGAAGTTGGGAAAATGTTTTAGAGCAGCATAGAGTCAGAAATATCATATTATAATATATTATAGTATTGTGGAACATATTCAAGTGTAGGTAGTTTTCTTTTAATTATTAAGCATAGTTTTAAACCTGATTACAAATGTAGCCATTTTAATTCACAGTGGGCTAAACTTGGCACAGATATTCTCTGCTCAAACACAAATGTAGTTGCTTTTTAACTGAAAAAGTTGACTTGCTGCTTTTTAAAAATTCCTAGAGATTTAAAAAAATGTATTTACTTTGTCCAGTTTTAGCTACAAGCAATTGTGTTGGCTTCTTCCCCAACCACTTCTAATTCCAGTTACTGTTTACTATATACTTTTGTTTTTAGTAAAATAGTTGATTTACAAGTCTTAAAATGGCTTCTCTCATCGCATAGTGACTGGTTTTCATAAGTATTGTTTTTGAAACCTTAATAAAGGAGCTCATGTAACATGAATATAAAAGAAAATCCTGTTGACCTTGAGGGTACTTTGCATTCTAACATTTTCAGCATCTCTATTCATGTCATGATGTAAGTCATGTTTTATTGTTTAAAAAGTTTGTCTATGTATGTGAAAAACTGCATTTATTCATACTGCCTTTGCTGGGACTATAACATCTTAATGATTTTATTTTGTTCACAATATGTTTGATTGCTGCTTCACTGAATATGAGATTTTTGCTTTAGAAAATTTAAATGTAAGCATTTAAAGATAAAGCTTAAATGAAAATTAAAGCTTAGCTTAAAATGAAGTTGGCTAAAGTCTGACTTTTACTTTGATTTCTCTGGTCGTATGCAGTTTAATGCCAGAAAAAAAAAAATGTAGATCTAAAATAACATCAAAATGTTAGACTTTTTAGAAGTTTCACATAAATTAATATATAGCATTAATTTTAGACATTTTAACTTAATGAATATCTGTTACTTGTAGCTGTGAATTCTTAGGCAACTGGAGAGATCTGTAAAAAGGAAAAAATCTGTAATTTATAGTTTTACTAATTTAAAAATTAGCTTAAAATTTTTAGTACCATTTTATATTTCAGCAAGTTAAAAGTTTGAATTAGTAAATTCAAGGATGCGTAAAAGCTGTATTAAAATTTTGAAGACTAAAATGATTACTTTTCTTATTATGTACTATATTGTGTCGTTTTAAACGTTTTTCCTTTAATATTCTGGCATTACATTTGTCTGTAAAAGTTAGATTCTATTTTTTGTTTTGTTTTAGTAAGAAAGCTTTATGCTGTTGTTTCTATGTGCCAGAAATGATTAACAGATGACAGTTTTACTCCTGACCATTATTGTCAGGAGAAAAGAATGTCTTAAAAATATACATTTGCTATATATGTAAATGTAGAATTTGCTTATTATTATTAAAAGCTGTACCATATGAGCATTTCAGGATGTAAATAAATTCCTCCTCCATGTTAGAACTGTTTTCTATACTGAGTGTTCTTAAGTAAATGGGAGTACGAGAGGTTTTAAAATGATTTAGCTAATTTAAAGTTTTTATTTAGGAGAAAAATATTATATATTAATTCCTTATCTATTTGCTTTGCATAGCTGCGATTTCCAGATAACTGAAGATAACCAGCTCGTGGGTGTTAGAATTGCTTTTATTTTATTTAACCACTTCAGCTGGAAATTTTTTCTAAGTGTATTGCACACAGCCATACCTTTTAAGATTGCGTAAGCATAACCTGTCTTTTTCTCGTGACTCAGTAAATATTGTGCACATTAATTTTTGTTAACTAGTGTTCAGCAGTTTACTTTTGAGCTTTGACATAAGACTTTTCCAAATTTCAGTTTCTGGTATCTGGTTTTTTTCTATGACTGCCAGCTATTGTTTTTACTATTGACATTCATCTTTTTTCGTTGTTTTTGGGGGTTTTTTTGAGACAGAGTGTCACTCTGTCACTCAGTCTGGAGTACAGTGGCACGATTGGAGCCTACTGTAGCCTTGATCTCCTGGGCTCCAGCAGTCTTCCCACCTCAGCCTCCTGAGTAGCTGGGATTACAGGTGTATGCCACCATGCCCTGCTAATCTTTTTATTTTTTGTAGAGACAGGAGCCTCTCTATGTTGCCTGTGCCAGTCTTGAATTCCTGGCCTCAAGCAATCTCTTCCAAAGTGTTGGGATTACAGGCATAAGCCACCGTACCCAGCTCATACATTATTCCACTGTGTTCCTTATTTGAAGCAAATAAGAAACCAGATCATTATCATCATCATTTATTGAGTGTTTTATAAGCTTAATATCCTGTGTCAAAGGCATTATTCCCATCTTGTATTGGAAAAAAAATTAGGTTTAGATAGGTTAAATAACATAATGAGGTGAGGCAGTTAGAAGTGGTAAGATGGAATATGACTCAGATGAGTTTTTCTATATGTATAAATATGTATGTGCCTTTGTAAATACTACTCAGATGAAAACAGAGGATATTTCCATCACTCTGGAAGGTTCTCTCTCCTGTGCTCTTTTCCATTAGTGTTTCCCCAAAGATAACCCCTATGGTGACCTTGGTCCCTATAAGATAGATCTTTGTTCTTCCTAATTAGTTTTACCTGTTCTTGAACTTCATAAAAGTTGAATCATATAGGATGTACTTTTTTGTGTCAGGCCTCTTTGCTGTGCATTGCATCCATGAGATTTCTGCATGTTGTAGTATATAGCGTTAGTGCCTTTGTTTACATTGCTTTGTAGTATTCCATTATATGAATATATTAAAATGTATTTATCCTATTGATGAATACATCAACATTTTGGTCACTTTCAATTCTGGTGTTATGAATAAAGCTGCTGTGAACATTCCTACGTGTGTTTTTGTGGACGTGAGCCCTCACATCTCTTGGGTATACCCAAGATCAAAATTGCTGAGTCTTGGCTGAGGCATGTAGACTCACACCTGTAATGCTAGCATTTTGGGAGGTCCAGTTGGGAGGATGACTTGAGGCCGGGAGTTCAAGACCAGCCTGGGGAAAATAGGGAGGCTCCATCTCTACAAAAAATTAAAAAATAAGAAAGGTCAGACACGGTGGCTCATGCCTGTAATCCCAGCACTTGGGAAGACTGAGGTGGGTGGATCGCTTGAGCCCAGGAGTTTCAGACCATCAACATGGCAAAACCCCGTCTCTACAAAAAGACAAAATATAAGCCAGGCGTGGTGGCTCATGCCTGTAGTCCCAGCTACTCAGGAGGCTGAGGTGGGAGGATTGCTTGAACCCACTGGGGGCTATGGTGAGCTGTGATAGCACCACTGCACTCCTGGGCAACAGAGTGAGACCCTGTCTCAAAAAAAGAAACCAAAAAACAGTAGCCAGGCATGGTGGTGTGCATCTGTGGTCCTAGCTCCTTAGATGACTGAGGCAGGAGGATTATTTGAGCCCGAGAGTTCAGGCTATAGTGAGCTATGATCATGCCACTGCACTCCAGCTTGGGTGACAGAGTGTGAGATCCTGTCTGTAAGAAGGAAAAAAAAAAAATTGCTGACTCTTGAGAATAATGTATATTGAGCCTAAGTAGGTGCTAGGTACTACCGAACAGTTTTTGAAGTGGTTGTGTCAGTTTATATTCTCATGCAATGTTGTAGAAGTTCTAGTTGTTCCGCATCCTCATTACTTGTTGGTATTGTCTTATTTTTTCTCTTTCTTTTTAGTTTTATTTATTCTGGTAAGGTATCTAGTTTGACACCAGGGAAATGCAAATGAAAAGTTATTTTTTAACATGAAAAAATATTTAATGTGAAAAATATATTCTGTGTGTAGAGATGAATAGGTGTGTACATGGTCTTGAATCTTGCTGAGTTTTTTTCCTCTTAATCAGTTTTTAGAAGTGAGCCTTGATTGCTTGCTTAATCACTGATATTAATAGAGTTCTTCTATGATAAGGACAAGTTCAGTATTCCAGAAACCACTTGTTTAGTTTAGAATTTTATTTAAGGAAATTTATTCAAGGAATTTAAGATGGTAAATGTCTATTCAAAGAATCCAGCTTATGAATGATGTTTAGGAGACTGGAGAGGACAAGAAAAATTGTACCTGAGAATGTCACAAACTTACTGTGTAGAAACATACAAATTTTCTTGTAGAAGAACTGAGGAAAGACCTTTACAGCTGAAAAATAATGGGTTTCTTTCATCGAAATATAGCAGGTACCTATAATCTATAAGACTTAGAATTGTATTCATTTGATGGTTTACATAATCTCGTAGTCAGCTATTCTGCTAAAAAGTTCTTGAATTGATTAGTTCATGGTTTTCCAAGTTCAGTTCCATTTACAGGCCTTCAACTTTTCTGTATGTGTCTCAGGTACACTGATTAGTCAGACAGTCTCATCTGAAACTAATGTATAATAGTGCTAAGTTGTGTAACTTGCCATACCAGTTTTACAGTGTTTTTGTTTTGCTCAAAGTAGATGAAAGGTTTATTTAAGTGTGGCCACGCTGGTACTTCATTCCTGGTGATCTTGGTAAGGTTAATGACAATCTTTGTCATAGAAATCAGGAAATGTGGGTTGAGCCTCTGGGATGCATGTAGCTGGTTCTTTAAAATGCTGCTTCCCAAAGGAGTGGAGATTGTTGGAAGCTCTTGGTAGGTAATGTAGCTTTAAAAACCCATCTGTCTGTCTGTCTGTCTATCTCTCCATCTATCTATTTATATTCAGTTTTTAAAAACTCTCTTAATTACATCAGTGTTTAATCATATCTACTGTGTGATTGCTTTCTCTAGTAACACTAAAAACCACTTTGGAAATCCAGGTCGGTTTTTTTCCTGGTTTTGTTTTAGTAGGAGTGTTTGGGTTAGTAGTGATGACAGTCATATAGTGAGATTGTAATGGTACTTTAACTGGTTAACTTTTAACTACATTAATTTTGTCTGTCAGTATTCTGATTTATGCCACCATTTTTTACTTTTAGAGGGTGGATTTAAGAGTTGCTTAAAATATCTTTGAAATAGAATCAGTTAAAGCAATTAAAGCAGTTTTGGTACTCACTAAACTTTGAGGTATCCTTTGGACAGTATTTGAATGGATTATATTATGAATTTTGCAGAAATTTCAGGGCTTCTCACAAATGTTTAAATGTAGGCATGCATTTATGTGGAGAGGCTACATACTGCATTCTTGCTTTCTGTTGAGTATGTTGTTACCAGGCACACTTTGCTTAATTTGTTTCAGATATATTCCTTAATGACATTATTCAAAATGCAAATGAATACAAGGCAAGATTGTTGCTCATTTGAAGATTTGTTCAAGATTTTCCATGTGTGCCTGTGTTGTAAGGAAAATGATGACAGAAGCCGAATGTATTAATCTCCTTGAGCAAACTTCAAGAATATACTTAATCTTGAATATGAATGGAAAACTTTGAAGTTAGGCAAGGAAAGCTTAAGCAAAGACAGTGAAGTGGGTTAGTGGCTGGTAAAGGACTACTGGGACAGGAATGAATGAAGTTACTGATTGTCCTTAGTGTGATCTCTAGAGAAGCTAGGAGATAAGTTAAAGGCCTTTAATTTTTTTAAAGACTGTTCCTGAATTTTGTAAAGTTAGTGTTGAATTTAGAGACTATTTCCAATACTTTAAAGGCTAAAACTAGTGAAAATTTAATATATCTCATTATCTTTTCTGTTCTTCTTTGTGCATCTGGATGATCATGAATATTGAGTTACCAGTATGTCTAGGAGTGAATCTGTATAATGGTCAAGTACACTTTGCTAGCTTTTAAGCTTAAAATCTTCAACACTGGATCACTGGAAGCAGTGACCAATGATCTCCATGATTTGTTATGTATAAATCATGTAAGAAATTAAAAATTTGCTATCAGTTTTCCTCATGTGAACCCCCCTTGTTTTATATTTTATGAAAGACACGTCCTCCAAATTACTTTGTTTTCTGTATAATTTTAGGAATTACAGCTGTGTGTGTGTGTGCATGTGTGTGTGTGTCTGTGAGACAGAGAGAAATGCAGAAAGGTTAGTTTTCTGTAGTTTTATTTGTATTTTATTGCTGTCACTATTTTGAACTAACAGTGAAATGCCTGTATCCTTTCACATGTATATGAGAGAACTTAATAAAGAGCATATTTACTTCATATACATATATACATGGACTTATATGTATGTCTTATATGTCACTTATATGTATATGTATTATATGTATAGTGACTTAATTATTAAGGTTAAGAGGATGTATACTTCATACATAGATGTACACAGACTCACAGTTTATATTACATGTACTAGACTACTTTGAAAATAGTATTAATTGAACCATTTCATGGGTACTAGGAAGAATTGACAAAAATGTTTATGTGATTAAGAACTGTAGGACTTTTGGTGGAAGCCTATTAAACCGTAACTCAGTGTTGTTGGCTTGTCTTGCCAGTTGTGAAGAGGTGAGGAGTAGTGCAGGCTAGTTTCCCAGTGGCCTCATTTGAGCTGCCTCTGCTATTAGAATGGTAGGTGTGTCCCAGGGAGAGCAGTCAGCTATTTAGAATGTTGGTGGTAACGGCCTTCATTTGTGAGTTGATGAGGTTAGAGATGATGAAGCTTTGGCCAGAAAGATGAGAATGCCAGACCAAGTAAATGGACCACCCATGTGAAAGATTCTGGGGGAAAGCTAGATCCTATTTTAGCCTCTGTAAAGAATAGACAGGATTCCTAAATGAAAAGTATAAATGAAAACTGCAGTTAAGATGTTCTTTTCAGCCAGGCATGGTAGCTCACACCTGTAATCTCAGCACTTTGGGAGGCCAAAGTGGGCAGATTACTTGAGTCCAGGAGTTCAAGACCAGCCTGGGTGACATGGCGAAATCCCACCTTTACAAAAATTAGCTGAGCGTGGTGATGTGCACCTGTAGTCCCAGCTACTTAGGAGGATCACCTGAGCCAGAGGAGGTTGAGGCTGCAGTGTTCTGAGATTACGCCAATGTACTCCAGCCTGGGCGACAGAGTGAGACCATGTTTTTTTAAAAAAAGTTGTTATTTTCTACTTTCTACTTATTAAATTAGTGCAGTGAATGAATGAGAGACTGCCCTTTGTTAATTAGATTGTGATTGAAAGAGCGTTTTCAGGAACTAGTGTTTGGTATAAATTGTTACTACTTTTCTGAAAAATCACTTTGGCTTTGTATAGCAGAAGGCTTACCAGTTGAGCATATCTTTTGACCAAGGAATGCCTAGGAAATAATTATATAACCAGATGAAGATGTGTGTTCAAAGATTTCTGTCATACAGTTTCTGTAAACAGTGAAACAATGGAAACAACACTGTTTAACAGGAAAGAAATGGTTAGGTAAATGATGCCATATTCTTAAGATAGCAATAACAGTAATGGTAAGAGCAAATAACTAAGTAGTAAATTACTATGTTTAAAGATATGGATAGTAAAAACATCTGAAAGAAATAAACTAAAAAATATTAGCTAAAATACTAAGAGAAGTTACTTCATGGGGGATAGAGATAGTGGTGAATATTTCTTCCTCTCTTTTATACTTTTTTCTATTTTTCAAAATTTCTAAAGTAAACATTTATTTTATAGTCTTAAAAAGGAAAATTTTAAAAGATGGGAGTGAATGATTAAAGGGAGAAGGGTAGAACTGACTGCATTTGAAATAGTTGGTTCAGATATGAGACCACATTTGGAAACAGAATACATAATATCTTGTCTCTTGGAACAAGTTCCAAGGATAGCAAAATCTTCTTGGAATGAGTAAGAAAGGGTTATTAGTTATTAATTTTCTTTTAGAGGTTGTTGATCTATGGAGTTTATCCTATATGAGTACGTTTTTTTTTTGGCGGGGGGTTTGGCACCATGGCTTGTGGGCTTTTGGGAGGCCAAGGTGGGACGATTGCTTGAGGCAGGAGTTTGAGACCAGCCTTGACAACATAGTGAGACACTGTCTTTACAGAAAAAAATTAAAAATTAGCTGGGTGCAGGGCACGTGCCTACAGTCCCAGCAACCTGGGAGGCTGAGGCAGGAGGATCACTTGAGTCCGTAAGTTTGAGATTGCAGCAAGCTTTGGTCACACCACTGCACTCCAGCCTGAGTGACCGAGCGAGACCTTGTCTCAAAAATTAAACTAAGAAAACAAAGATATTATTACAACTTTTTTATATCCTCTGGCACCTGGTACTTGATGAGTTCATGAGGACCTAGAGAATGAATGAATGAAATTTGCACTGCATTTTGGTCACAGATTGACAAGATGTCTTCATATACTTTAGGGATTAGATAGCATATATTGATAAGATAGAGAAAATAGAGATATTTGGAGTAGAATGATCACCAGCTTACTTAGTACATTTTATCCTAGCATTTGTATCCTAGGCGTGTACATGTCAGTCTTGAAAAATGAAGTCCTTTATTAAGACAGATTTTCAGAGGGAGAGAAAAACTAGTAGCAGAACCAGTTAAGGTGGTATGTGGGACCAGTAATGGGTGGGGGAAGGGGTGGGTCTGGGAAATGGGACCCCAAACTGTTCAGGGAAGCATGTTCATCCCCACTGAAGATCAGGATTGTCCTGAAAATACTGTCTTAACCTACCATATGGTATTGGATAGTTGTGTGTGTGTATACATATTATTCTTTAAATTTTGGATCTTTTGGGGGGTTTATTTTAAAAACTGTATTTTTTTCCTAGAAAACCAGAAAATTAGCACATAGGCTCATACCAGGTGTCAGAAAGGTTATTAATGATAGTTTGGTAGATAATATTTATTGAGTGAGACAATGTTATAATCATATAATCTGTAGTCTGATTTACACATCATTTATGGTGATAAGTATCCCCAGGCAATAATCTCCCCGCCTCAGTAATTAGCAAAGGACTTAATATATCAAATAATTATTTTTTTAAAAATTTTGTTGAATTTCCAGATTAGGCTGTTAGCACCCTTAATGACCTTTCTGAAGTTTGCTAATTTTTTTCCTACCTCAGATAAATTTGCTTTTCACTGTCAGCATTACCTGTGTTTCATCCTGTGTTCGTGTGCTTTCTTGCTGTTTCTACATTCAACATCCAAATTGTAATTTATAACTGCCTCTCATCTACTAGTTATCCATTATATTCTTTCTCATTTTTAAAACACAGCAAAATCAACTTTAGCCATTATACTAAAACATACTATATTTTCTTTTAAATTTCTTTCAGTTTGTTTCCTCTAGATGGTACTCTTTTCAGGCAGGGATTATGTTTGATTAGTGATGTAAATGCAACTTTTTAGTACACAGCTGCATACTCAATGGACTCAGTACATACTCACTGACTAGTTGTTGAAAAATCTGATGCAGGCTCCGTAAGTGTTTAGCATAGCCAGAGTAGTTTATGTATTCGTTAAATCTGACTCAGTAGTTGGCAGACCTAGTGTTTCAAGTACTGGGGAAATACCTGCTTGCCTCTCACAGATGTCAAGAAAATACCTGGTAGAAGAGTCTTATGACACAGCCTAACTTCTGTAGGACAGAAGATACCATCTGGACTTTGTAGAAGTACAAGTCTAAAAATATCCTGATAACAAATTCTTTGAAATATTTTTGAAGGTCCTGAGCATTTCACTTTTTTGGCTGTATCATTATGAATTGGTTGATCTCTGCAACTTCAACAATGGTTACAGTAATCACTGTCTATCAAGCACTTACTATGGGTCAGACCCTTTCCTAGGTACTTTACATACAATGTATTGTTCTGTTAAAAACTTAACAAGGTTTGTATTATTATTTTACAAGTGAAGAAACTAAGGCCAAGGGAGGTTAACTAACTTGCCCAGGATCACACATATGGTAAAGGCAGAAGTAAATACTTGAGATATGGTTTGTTGAGTTCTAAGACTTAGGTGAATTTTACCTCCTAATACCTCTCAAGGATGTCGGTAATGGAGGAACTGTACTGAAATCCAAATATTTGGTGCCAGCTGTTTTGTATAATACTAGTAAATATTCATATTGCCCTTATGGTATTGCTTATAATCATACAATAATTGGTTCTTGCTTATATAGAAATCTACAGTTTTCTGTAGTGAATATATGTATTACATCAATCACAACTATTTATCTTAAATATCAGTAAATATTTATCATAGGAATGAACATATATTAAGTCTTGACAGAGCTCTAGAGACATGATGACTTGGTTGAAAGTAGCAGATTTCAGTAAGAACCATGCCAAAAATATTGAGCTATAAGTTGTTAGTGTACCTAGTTTTAATGGCAAACATGATGATTTTCTTAGTGCTATATGATGAAATAAATAACTTACTAGAAGTTTGTAGACAGTTTTTTTTGTTTTTTTTTTCTTTTCTTTTCTGGAGACAGAGTCTTGCTCTGTCACCCAGGCTGGAGTGCAATGGGCATAATTTTGGCTCACTGCAACCTCCGCCTCCCGGGTTCAAGCAATTCTTCTGCCTCAGCCTCCCAAGTACCTGGGATTACAGACCCCTGCTACCACGCCTGGATAATTTTTGTATTTTTAGTAGAGATGAGGTTTCACCATGTTGGCCTGGCTGGTCTCGAACTCCTGACCTCAGGTGTTCCCCCCGCCTCAGCCTCTCAAAGTGCTGGGATTACAGGCCACCTCGCCCAGCCTAGTTTTATTCACTTGGTTGTTTTACCAAAAGAAAAAAAAAAGGTATATTATGAAACTTAGGAAAGTATTACCTAAGAATCAAGTTTATAAATAAAATATATTCTTGATGAAGAAAAAAAGCATTTCTGATATAATAGAAATTTCAAACCTCATAGGAAAGAATGTTGTTTTGCTTCTCGTTTGGCGAAAGGTGTCTTAGTAAGTCTGCTTCCTCTCTAAGGAAGAAAATGGATGTGTACAGCCTGCCTGGTACTTACTGAAATCTCCTTTGGATAAATAATTTCTTTTTCAGAAATTTTAATTTTGTAAATTGGCAATTTATAATTATATACTTATGGGTTACAGAGTGATGTTATATTTTATGAATATTGGCTGGGCATGGTGGCTCATGCCTGTAATCCCAGCACTTTGGGAGGCTGAGGCGGGTGGAGTGCTGGAGCTCAGGGATTCAAGATTAGCCTGTGCAACATGGTGAAACCCTGTCTCTACAAAAAAACAAAAGAAAAAAACAAAGTGATGTTGTATTTTATGAATATAGTGTGGAATAATTAAATCAAGCTAATTAACATATCCCTCATTTTGAAACTTTGTTTTTGTGGTGAGAGCATTTGAAATTTAAGAATTTTGATGTGTATAATACACTATTGTTAACTATACTTTCCATGCTGTACAATAGATCTCAAAATACAAAACAATAAAAAGCCCATTGAGCCTTTCCTTTCCAGGGGCCTAGAAGAAAATCCCAAAGTTAATTTGGAACTCAGAAAGTTAATTTAGAATTTGATTTTGGGAAGCTTGTCGAAATTATCAAAGGCTTAAAACACTTGATCAAAATAGGATCACAGGTCACTGTGAAATAGTCATTCATTTAATCAGTGTGATGATAAAAGGATTTCAAAAGGCAAATACTGAAAGTTATATATTTGTAGATAAAACCTTAGTTCTTTAATAGAGATGACTCGCAACACTTAACTAAAGACAACATGAAGCACAGGGAATCATATTGATAAAACACAGAATCCTTGTTTTCTAGACTGGTTACCTAAAAGAGAAAAAACCTTTCATTATTTTTTATTAAGAGCACTCCTCCAAGAAAACCTTGTTTTAACAGAGTATCAGATTGCCTGTTTTGTGTTAGTGTACTTTGATATTAATGCTCAGTTTTTAGAAAAACTTTTAATTTCCTTCCAATTTTAGCCAGTTTGATTACACGTAAAATTTCTTTTGCAAGTTTCATTTTTCAGAAACCTTCTACAGCCTGTTTTTTCTTTTTTTCTTTTTTTTTTCTTTTTTGAGACAGAGGCTCGCTCTGTTGCCCAGGGTGGAGTGCAGTGGCGCGATCTCTGCTCACTGCAAGCTCCACATTCCCGGTTTCACGCCATTCTCCTGCCTTAGCCTCCCGAGTAGCTGGGACTATAGGCGCAAGCCACCACGCCCAGCTATAATTTTTTGTATTATTATTGTTATTATTATTATTATTATTATTATTTTTAGTAGAGACGGGGTTTCACCGTGTTGGCCAGATGGTCTCGATCCTCCTGACCTCGTGATAGGCCCGCCTCGGCCTCCCAAAGTGCTGGGATTATAGGCGTGAGCCACCGCGCCCGGCTTCTACAGCCCTTCTTATATCCTATGCTTTTTACTGATATTGGAACAACCAGTCACTCTAGGACAAAAATTACTGTCTTTTTCTCTTAATAAAAACATAACTTTCATGTAAGCCTGACTTACCAAAAAACCACATTCCTATCCTTGCATAGTTTTTTCTCTTATTTCTAGTTTTAATTATCATAGAGTTTTTAACTTAGTGATCTTAATTTATAGAGAAAACTGAGGTAGTAATAAGCAATTTGAGCTGTTTTGTATCAGTATTTTGTAGATGAGCATTGTTTCAAAATTTTTAGAACACATTTTCTCATAATGCAGTTTTTTTTTTAACAGACCCAAATATATAGCTTCCGTATAAAAACAAGATGTTGAAATACATATACTTTAAACTTGTATTCATCAATTAATGTTTCAGCATTTTAATTTACATAGAAATGAGGCAGACATTTCACGAATATCTATTACTTTAAGATTCCACGTTACTGAAAAGGAATTTTTAAATTTTGAAAAGTTAATTTATAAACATCCTATTCACATTCACCTAATGTATTCATTCTTAATAGTTATATTTGAATTGCTCATGGAAAACAAGGCTACCCATCTTCTTATTTTTTGACAAATCAGACAGTTATCAAAAATCACAAAAGCAAAGAAATCAAAAACTTAAACTTGGTTTTTCTCTCTCCCTTTTACTTCCACGTCTGACATGTATCAAGCAATTTATTTTCATGTGTATTCGGCAATAAGGTTGGATTTTATAGTTTTAAGATCTTAAATATCTAGGAGATAAGCCTGTTTGACTAGTAAAACTAGGTTTAAAGAAAGTATGCTTGCATTATAATTGGTGCTAGCAATTCCGGTTTTTTTTAATTTTAATAATAATTTTAAAACTAGCTTTATTTACCAAAGGTTATCTCAGATCACCTGAAGTAAAAGACATTAGAGTTAGTTTCTGTTTTCTGAGAGAATATTTATTTAAGCATCACTTTTTAAAAGCCAGCTAAATTATTTATTTATTTATTTATTTATTTATTTATTTATTTATTTATTTGAGACAGGGTCTCTGTCGCCTATACTAACGTGCAGTGGTGTCATCATGGCTCACTGTAACCTCCACCTACCAGGCTCAGGTGATCCTCCCACCTCAGCCTCCCAAGTAGCTGGGACCATAGTCCTATACCACCACGCCTGGCAAATTTTTGTGTTTTTTGTAGAGTCAGGGTTTCACCATGTTGCTCAGGCTGGTGTCAAACCCCTGGGCTTAGGCAACCTGCCCATCTCAGCCTCGTAAAGCATTGGGATTATAGGTGTTAGCCACCATGCCTGGCCTAAAAAGAGCTCTTTATAAATTTCAGAAACATAATCCAAGGTACATAACATACATAATAGACATACACAGATGTACAGATGCCAGTTTCCCAATAATTTCTCTCCCTGTTTCAGATTATCCATCTTTCCTGTTTCATTGCTCTAGTCAGTTGTTAGCTAGGCAACCCTAAATTTGTACTTCCAAAGGCATGAATCTTAAGGTGGAAAGTTTACCTCTCAAAGGCACTGGGGAAAAAATGGAAGTTTTTTTCAAGAAAGAGCTTAGGCCATATTGTCTTTTGTCAGATGTCAGTGGTATAGAGACTGTGGACTAAAATTTAGGTCTGAATATCTCCAGAGCTCATCTGGGTGGACAGAACATCCACTTCTGCTAAAACTGGATTCAGTGTATTTTCCTATGACTTGGTCTTGAGATTTCTGCCTGGGTAGTGGCTATATACTATAGTCCTGCCCTGATGGGCCTATTGAGATAGCCCATTTTTTTTTTCTTTTGAAACAGGATCTCACTCTGTCACCCAGGCTGGAAGGCAGTGGTGATTACGGCTCACGGCAGCCTTGACCTTCTGGACTCAAATGATCCTCCCACTTCAGCCTCCCAAGTAGCTGGGACTACAGGCAGGTGCCACTATGCCCAGCTGATTTTTTTTGTATTTTTTGTAGAGACGGGATTTTGCAGAGTTGCCCAGGCTCACCTCAAACTCCTGGGCTTAAGCGATCTGCCCTCCTCGCCTCTCAAAGTGCTGGGATTACAGGCATGAGCCACCATGCCTGACCAGCCACTTTTTAAGAGCACTGAGCAGGAGGAGAATTAGGTCCAGGTGTGTCAGTTCGGGAGCCACAGAGGAGGATTCAAAAGGTATGCTGAGGCCACAAAAAGCCATAGGAATTCACTGCAGAATTTTACACAAAATTTTACACAGAATTTTACACAAAAAGCCATAGGAATTCACTGCAGAATACACAACACAATTTTACATCTGTGTACTCACAGATGAGCCCAGGAGAACATTGAGAAGCCTTTTCAGAATAACCGCCTGAATGCTAGAAAGGCGTATTTTGGAAACAAATTTTGTTAGGTGGCTTTTCAGTTTAGCTTCTGTTTCTTCACTCGATTATTGAGTTCAAGGTGGAACACATTAACAAATATGGCTGATTAAGCATTATAACTGGACTTAGCATGGAAAACTCTGAAAAAGAAGCAAACTGGCTTGACCTGAGCGCCTAACTTTTATAACACTTACCCAGTGTTCCTTTGGTTTTGTAGTGGGGTAGTAACTAAGTGAAATGGCTGGCAACTTGAATTTTTTTGTCAACTAGTTTTAACTGTTTCATTTGCCTTTTGTAAAGTGTTTTTAAAGTGATAATAAACAATTTTTTGAAAACTTAATTTTTTTTTTTTTTTTTTTTTTGAAGAGATAGGGTCTCACTCTGTCACCCAGGCTGGAATACAGTGACATGATCATAGCTCACTGCAGCCTCAAATTCCTGGCCTCAAGCAATCCTCCTGCCTTGGCCTCCCAAAGTGTTTAGATTACAGGTATGAGCCACTGTGTTGGCCTGAAATCTTTTTAGAAGCTTCTGCATACCAATAGATGCCCCTGGGTTGGCCTAAATTAGGACTCCTTATTTTTAAATGGACTTCTTAAAGTGCAATGCTGTTCATCTGAAATGCTCCATGTAATGGCCATTGTAATTCTAAATTATCTTTGTTGTGATTTTGCCATTTTTATCAGTATTTTCTAGCTTCTGGGACCTAACACTTACTCATATAAAAGACAGGTTTATGCAGAACGTGGAGTATAAAGTTCTTTAGAAATTAAGGATCCTATTTTCTATCTTGAATCTTGGATCTCTCAAATCTGAGGTAAAAGCGTAAGAGGGAAATGCCACAGTGTTGGGTTGTGCAATGCTTTCGGTGTGCCTTTTTGTGCAGATACTTCCTGAAGGTGGTGGCACTGCTGTGTTTTGTGGCCAGTTTGTCCTCTGAGGACAGTCTTATCTTTTCACATGCGGTTAATCTAACAGCTCTTAAGTGCTTGAACCGGGTCCACCAGTCAAGTTGTGACTTTTGGCACTGGGATCCCCTTGACTAACTAGCCAATGATTTCCCCCTACCAAAGCACACAAGAAAAAGAAACAAAGATGATAGAATCCAAATTTCTGTGAATTCTGAAAGCTGGAGATCACACCCTCTACAATAATAGCCACTCATTGCAGCCACGGTCAATTGCCTTTAAAACTGCAACTCTTGCTAGCCACTGCAGACCCCAGGAGTTCATATGCTCTCTTACAGCACAAACTAACCCTGGGTTCAAAAGTCAAAACTATCCAGGGGCTCCACGCAGAGATCAGAGTCTGAACTGTGAGGAACAGTATGAGGAAGACAGGGGACTTATAAAAGAGATGGGCAGCACCTCTCCTGCATTCCCCACGGGGTCTCAGGCGTCATCAGCAGTGTTTTCCAGGTCCCACTGTTGGGCACCAGAGCTATTAAAAGACAAAATTACAAAAAATTTGGTTATAGACTTGATTGGCTTTTATTTTATTTAACATCAGGTTACTTTTTGGTAAGGGTTAAAGCAGAGGGGACTTCCTTATTACACTGGCTCAGGAAGACTGTAATCTCCCATTTTCAGAAAAAAACTGATCTGTTTTGGCATCTGTCTCCTTCCTTAAAGTTTCAGTTTGATTATGTGGCGTAGCATGAGTAATTCCAGTTTGGTTTGGTCTGTTCTGTTGGGACCTAGTGTAGGAGCTCAGTCCAAAACAATGGCCTCCCATAATTTTTGTTTAACAATACCCAGAAGTGGGATTGCTGGATCTGAATGAGTAATTTCTTGAATGATCTGGAAACAAACCCAGAGTGCTGTTTTAGAGAGTTCTATGGGGATTGAAATGAAGTGTTTGGCATTTGTTTAGGAAGGTGTCTGGCTTCTTGGATTTGGTTGAGGTACTATCATAGGGGACACCCCAGGAGTTGGTAAAAACATGGTGCCTTTAAAATAGCTCACTGAACACGCTTGAGCCCTCATAAACCAAGTTCAGTCTCCAAATCTAGTAAGACTTTGCTTTCAGCCATATGGTGCTTTGACTCAAGAGGAAACTAGACTCTCAGTGTTCACACAAACATAGTTTATTTACCGAGAGCAGATTTTGCATCTAGGCCTACCCTCTGTATTGTTTCTGAAGGTGATGCTACATTCTCCTTACCTTATGCGTTGCGCGGATGACTCTCCCTCCCTAGAAAGCATGTACTGCAATACCTCAGCTGTTTCGTCATTAACAGAGGAGGCTCACATTCAAAGCAATGTTCCTTTAGGAATTTTCTTTAGAAGTTCCAGTCATATATTTAACTCAGTTTCTGCTTACCATAATATTATACCCCAGCAGGGCAGTGTTTCATCGGAATCAGATTAGGGCTCAGTTCAGTCCTGAGCCCTCCTGATTTCTCTATCTTCGTTCCTCTCTGGAGGGTTTTCAGGGCCGCCAGCTGTGTGGCCTTTTTGAAAGCATTAGGCTGTGGATGAGGCTTGTAGCAGGAATGTGGGTTTGCTATTAGTGTTGCAAAATCACTTCTTAGGTAGAGAATGGTACCTTCCTCCTGCCTCCTGCAGTCTGGTTTTAGATTATTTTTCTTGTGGTTTTGGTTTGTGAGTGTGTCCTCTTGGCTTTCTTTTCCTTTATTCCTTTTCCCTTTGTTTACACAGATAGTGAAGAAAAGAATAAGCAAGATATATTTTTGTATTTGTTTATAGTGTCAAGTTTTATAGGCGACTTCCCCTTTGTCTTGTGTAGTATAAGGTCAGGATAGTTAAAATGTTTGGAATCATTAGATTTAACTTGCTTTCCCAATAATGCTTTTATTGTTTTGGTATAGAATATAAGTATTAATAATATGGTTATAATTTAGAAGGTGTGGACATGAAAGAATCTACCCATAATGGCATCATCCATACACAACCACTTATAGTGTTTTAATGTATTTTCTTTTGGGTCTCTAAGAGGTTATTCTGTTTGTTTTGTTTTTTAAGTGCCTTTGCTGGAAATGAAATGTCATAGGTTGGAATTTTACCTCATTTTCTCACTTCTTTCTTTTTCTTAGAGGTGTTGAATGCCCAAAAAGACAGCTGAAAGAGGAAGAAATCAAACATAGAATTATGACTTTCGTATTATCAATATCATCAACAAGCTAGATGATCAACCCTTTATAATCAGTGTCAAATATCGTACCTGATTTCTGTAAGACATA
Organism: Mandrillus leucophaeus; assembly: GCF_000951045.1. NCBI lineage: Eukaryota > Metazoa > Chordata > Mammalia > Primates > Cercopithecidae > Mandrillus > Mandrillus leucophaeus. Next base: position 4,442,720 of record NW_012101665.1, on the reverse strand, counting down.
GTCAAAAAATGATTGTGAGGCACAATGCATTGCCTTCCTTAGCTCGCCAAAACTTCTTTACCTTCCAGTATTTTATTGAACATGTTGGAGATTTAGGACACTCAAATAAATGAAAAGGCTCAGATATGTAGGAGTGAGTGGTGTCAACCCACATCAGTGTTTATCATTTCAGCCTTCCTGCTAGATAAAATGAATACGTTGAATGAAATGTCTACTAGAAAGCATTGATTACATAGTACACTTGCGTTTCTATTGTAGGCCTTAGGAGACATGGTTCAATTCTCAAGTCATTATATAACTGAGAAAGACAACAGTCTTGTTCACACATACAGTAATAAGGTTTTAATATTCAAGAAAAGCATAGCAGTTGCTGAAAAACAATTGTGGAATGCTTAAATATGAATCTTTTTCATTACCCTTTTGTTGTTGTTTGTTGAAACAGAGTCTCGCTCTGTCGCCCAGCCTGGAGTGCAGTGGCCCGATCTCAGCTCACTGCAAGCTCCGCCTCCTGGGTTCACACCATTCTCCTGCCTCAGCCTCCCGAGTAGCTGGGACTACAGGTGCCCGCCACCACACCCGGCTAATTTTTTTAGTATTTTAGTAGAGACAGGGTTTCACCATGTTAGCCAGGATGGTCTCGATCTCCTGACCTCATGATCCTCCCGCCTCGGCCTCCCAAAGTGCTGGGATTACAGGCATGAGCCACCATGCCTGGCCTTTTTCATTACTTTTTAAATTATATTTTACATTTAGAAAATAAATGCTGCTTGGTTTCATATTTAAAAACCATTTCAAAACCCTCACTTTTCAGTGTTTCAGGGATTTTGTTCTAGTTTAACAATCTGCAGAGTGTAAGTTTCTTGTTATATCCATCATACAGGCTTATTACATCGTGGAATTTAGGCATTGGAGGTGGTAGTTTTTTTTTAATGTGACCTTCCAGAATTATGCTGTTTGTTATTGTTTTTGTAAGTGGTTTGTAAGTAGTTTAGACTTTATTCCTTAATCTAGCATTTGGAGTCTAAACTCACTTGCAGAGAGGTCACTTTATAAATTTTACTCCATAGATAGAAATAGGATAATACAGGTTGGTGAAACATACTATAATGCCTTTATAAGTCTTTGTGGCATTCTCTACTTTATTTTAAAATATGACTTACTCATTTATTTGTGGACAAGGCAGTTGCTTTTTTTTTTTTTTTTTTTTGAGATGGAGTCTCGCTCTGTTGCTCAGGCTGGAGTGCAGTGGCGGGATCTCCATTCACTGCAAGATCTGCCTCCTGGGTTCACACCATTATCCTACCTCAGCCTCCCGAGTAGCTGGGACTATAGGCACCCAACACCATTCCTGGCTAATTCTTTTTTTTTTTTTTCAGTAGAGACGGGGTTTCACCGTAGCCAGGATGGTCTCGATCTCCTGACCTCGTGATCCGCCTGCCTCGGCCTCCCAGAGTGCTGGGATTACAGTCATGAGCTACCGTGCCTGGCCGGCAGTTGCTTTTGAAATTTACTCTCTGTTTATGGCTTGGTTAACAGATCACCTTCTGAATTATAAAATGGATATAATAGGGGGACTGTGGGGGATGTGGGGAGAAACTTGTATAAACATTTTAAGGATTAGGAAGTGACTGACATATCTAAAATCTTTTAGCCAACACTGAGTACTTCTATTCCTAAAAAATTTTTCGTGTGTATACCTTTAAAGTAAATATATAACTTACTCTGTTGTTAATTCTTCCAGTTTTAAACAGAAATTTGATTTGTGAATTACATAAGCATAACATTTCATATATATGAGGTGAAGGGTGAGGTTTGAGACTAGAGCCCACAATCTCTTATTTTCTCAAAATAACTCTTTTCAACTTCCCGAGTTACCACTGTTACCAGTGACAAGTCATACCTCTTTGCCTGAAGTGGTAAGTTATACCACTTCTAAAATACCATTACTAAAAACAGCTCATTTCTAAGCTGCCCTTACATTTTCAAAAGCATTTGAAGGTATTTTTGGACTTGCTCAACACTATTAGTTAGAAGTAAAAAGAAACTGTGTTTGGTTATTAGGGAACTCATCGTTGCCTAGAGGAAGGGTGGGAAATGCCTAATCCCTTTGGGAATAAATAGATACATCTAGTGTTATAAAATTGTGAGCACAAGATAAATTCAGATTAGCTAATTAGCCTTTGCCTCATCATTTGCTATTTTATAAATAGGGCAAAAACCACACTTATATTAATAGTTACTTCCATGTTACAAGTAGGTTAATGGGCTCAGTGATTAAGTAATTTATCTTCCCCTTTACCTGTAAATGTTTGTTCCAATTTTAGATACAGATCCCTATAATAGTTTAAGATGGATTCAAATGTTATTTCTCTGATATAATTTCCCCCCAATTACCTGTCTTTGCTAATATGTATTTAAAGTGTACACTTCATCTGAATTGAGGTCTCCCCAGATTTTTCAGTGTCAGTTCTGGGTATATGATTTAGCTACAGAAGGAGACCTTTTAATATGATATAATGTCATTTGTGTCACAAGAATGCACTTTAAGATTATGAGAAGATTTTTTACCATAGTTCTCTATTCCAAGTTGCTGTTGATTACGAAGTACAATATTGGGTCAACAGCTTTTCAGGAAATGAAAAAAGGAACACTGTCATGTTAAATGTACAAATTGTAAGATAATTTATCTTTTCAGAAAAGATGAAAATATGTATGTTAGAGAAATAAGGAAAAACTATAATAATTTTGTTTTTTATTTAGGAAATGATCATCTTTTAAAAATGTACAGAAGTATTTTCCAAGATGATTTTGTTCATTGGAACAAAAGTGCTTTAGAATGACCATTGGTATTTTATAAAAAGTCTGAAATATGTATCAGTCAGCAAATTTGTGAAATGCTAGATTAAATTAAAGACCTTATGTGCATTATTAATCTACAAATATTCCAAATCTTATTTCACTACAGACCCCCTTTTTCCCCAAGAAAGATACATTGATTTAGGAAATACTGATAGATGGTAATATTTTGATAATGTGTTAAGCCACTGGGATTTTCTTGTTCCAGGAGTCTTGAAAATAATTTTGAGATTTAGAGGCCTAAAATTGCACTGTTTTAGGGAATTTGAGACTATGACATTGGATTTAAAGAAACAGTATATTCATTTAAAAATAAACACCATTTTTTCCCCTTCCTTGTAGTTCTTGTGGATTTAAAAGTGGCTTGTTTCTGGAAATCTCTTGCGTGAGCACTGAGCTAGAGTCAGAAGATCTAATTTTCACGTTTTTCTCGGCTAAATGACTTTAATCAAACCATGTCACTTGACTCAGCCTCCCTTTTGGCATTTTCCTAATGCACATGAAAATTATAGGCTCAACATACCTCACAGAGTTGTTGTAAAGATAAAATAAGATAAGTAGTCTATCTCTAGACATTTGAAACTTGTAAAGTGTTTAGTGCAAGATTAAGGAAATAATTGTACCTTAATTAAGCAAATGGAAGATGTGAGTGCCTTAAAACCCTGTTTAGACTAATGGCTCTTTATTTGAGGATGGTAGAATTTATTTAGAACTAAACAGGATTTGGGGACAATTGTGCCACTCCTTTTGTCACTGAGGAAACTGAGGACTAGAAATGTTAAGTGATTGGCCTTGGGTGTCACGGAGATCCAGGAAGATGGCCAGGTCTTCTGACGCATATGTTCTGATGCCATGCCAGTCTCTAGACCAGTCTAGAAGAGAACAATGAGCTGTCTGTTAAGTAAAACATTCTTCAGTATCTTCTTCCCAGATATTGCAACTTTTTATAATGGAATGTTAGTAGTCTTATTTTAAAGATCTTAATGATGTTCTTGTTCAGTGTACTGTTACGATTTTTATACTGTGTTTTGGATAAAAAATTAATAAGTTGCTTTTTAGCAATGATAATTTTTTTCTTTTTTGCATCACATTTTTAAAAAGAAATTCTGACAAATTACCGTGTAATGTGCTAAAACAAATTATGAGAAAAAAGAAAATACGTTAGTTTATAATTCTGTTATTGTTTCATTGTCATCTGTGCGATATTGACATTTAGAGCACATAGCACTTGTTACCACTTTTCCCCACCCCATTCCTTTAAAAATATTTTCAAGAGAAAATGAAAAGGACAGATGTGTTTCTTTGTGACCTCTTTTGAAAACATCGTTTTTTTCTTTGCCTCAAATATTACTGGGATAAAAAATAGCATTGCTTATTTTTCTTGGCCACACTTAAAAACATAACTGGGAAATAAATGTGTTATCAGTCAACAGATACTTGCTGAGAATCTGTTACAGAGACATTGTGCTAGTTGCTAATGATTTTAAGACATACTATGGTCTTTTGCCTAAGAGACCATAAACATAGTTATTTACGGCTTTGTTCTTTTACAGTGTGATATGAAACATTTTATTTTATTTAAAAATACCATGTAGAATAATTTTCTCTATTTACGTTCTTTTTGGCATTGTATAAAATTTGAATAGAGAAATGCTACAAATAGAAAGGTGTGAATAATTTTAGAGCCCTGAGGATGATATGAAAGGTTAAATTGTCTATGCTTTAATAAAAGGAGCAGTTAAAAATTATTTTAGTCACTGGAATAGTGAGTGTGTTTGTTTGAATTGTAGCACACCTAGACAGAAATAAATCTTGTTAAAACAACAACTTACTACTGACCTTACTTGCTTTGCCCAATTTAGGTCCTAGGATCTTGACTACAGTAAAATAGAAACGGTCTACTATGCACATTTGTAAGGGTATCTTTAAAAGGTTTTTTAACCTGATACTTTATGAAGAAAAAATAAAAAGAATTCGTTACGCATGCCTTGAATTTATGGTCTGAAATCAGAACCCAAACATTTTATTATATACTATAGTTAACTAAAGTGTGTTTAAATACTACAAACGACAAATAACTTTTTGTGGGATTTTGATTCAATCTTCATTTCCTTCTCATAGAGGAACTCAAACTCTCGGTCACTCTATGAGATTGGTGGCGGTGGTGTTTTTTGTTTTTGTTTTTTGTTTTTTGTTTTTTTTTTGAGACAGTCTTGCTCTGTCTCTCAGGCTAGAGTGCAGTGGTGTGATCTCGGCTCACTGCAACCTCTGTCTCCTGGGTTCAAGCAATTCTTGTGCTTCAGCGTCCCAAGAAGCTGGGATTACATCTGCCACCATACCCAGCTAATTTTTGTATTTTTAGGAGAGACGGAGTTTTGCCATGTTGGCCTTGCTGGTCTCGAACTCCTGGCCTCAAGCAGTGCTCCCTCCTTGGCCTCCTAAAGTGCTGGATTACAGGTGTGAGCCACAGCACCTGGCCTGTGTTTTGATTTGATCTGAATTGTTAGTTATATCCATAAAAAGCCAGCTATTTTTTGTTTGGTTTCGTTTTTTGTTGTTGTTGTTTGTTTTAGAGACAGGGTCTTGCTCTGTCTCCATGCTGGAGTGCAATGGCGTGATCACTGCTCACTGCAGCCACAATCTCCTGGGCTCAAACGATCCTCCTGCCTCAGCCTCCTGAGTAGCTGGGACCACAGATGTGCACCACCACACTCAGCTAACTTCTTGTTTATTTTTGGTAGAGTTGATGTCTCACTATGTTGCCCATGCTGGTCTGGAACTCCTAGGTTCAAGCAATCCTCCCATGTCAACCTCCCAAAGTGTTGGAATTACAGGTGTTTGCCACTGCACTTGGCCAAAGCTAGCAATTTTTGTGGGAAAAAAAAAAATTAAGTACTGTATATAGAAAAATACCACTATGGTACATAATGTTTTCTTGTAAGTTCCTTGAAAGTAGGACTTTTTTCATTTTTTTAAACCATTATATTCCCAGAGCTTTTATATATCCCTGTTTACATAAATATATATATAAATCTTTGTATATAAATCTTTGTTGGGTAAATGAGTGAATGAATTTTTATTTATCCTTAAGCATCGTAATCCTTTTTTGTGTTTATTGTCATTCTGGTTTCCAGCTTGTCTGCCTGAGATGTTACTTTTCTTTCTTTTTTTTTTTTTTTTTGTTTTTAGAGTCCTTATTACTGTTTATGAAAGGTGATTTGTTTTTGTTCTGGTGATCTGTTGTTTAAAACAATTTATTACTAATATAGCTCATAATTCTCTGGGTTAGGAATTTGGACAGGGCACAATAGGGATGGCTTGTCTCTTCTGTATCTGGAGTCTTAGTTGGGAAGACCAGGAACTGTCAGGGGCCATAATAGATGGGCCCTGGCTGGGCATTTAATTCTCTTTTTTCATATGGCTTTTCCACATGGCCAGCTTGGGCTTCTTCATAGTATGGCAGCCTCAAGGCAGTCATACATATGGAGCAGCTCAGAATGCTAAGATCTAGGGTTTCAGGAGTCCCAGGCTGAAGCATCAAGGCTCAGAAGTCCCAGAATACTGCTGCTGCTATATTCTCTTGGTCAAGCCAGTCATTAAGGCAACCTCAGCTTCAGGGGAAGGGCGGTTACACTTCAGTTCTCAGTGAGAGGTGTAGCAAAGAGTTTATTGCTGTCTTTAATCTTTCACAGTTTCTGTTCAGAGTTTTTGTTGTTTATGTCTTACTTGTCATTATTATTATTAACACTATTGGGCTGTGGTTTATTCTAGGAGGTCTAGCAAAGTAACTACTTCCAAGTATTTAGATATCAAATGGTAATAGATCCTCTTTTCTCTCCATGCTGTAGTTTGTGGCCTGACTGCCTAGAGTGCTCTTTGTCCTAGATGGGCTAGAAAGAGGGGTGTTAGATTCCTTTTGATAGAAATAAGAATTTCCCGATTGGTAGTTCATGCTACAAATGAATTTCCCCCATGGAATAGAAATTCCCAGAGGAGAATACCTATAACTGTGTATCTATATCTATTTGTGTGTGTGTATATACATGTTTTATATATATATATATATACACACACACGTTATATATATACACATACACACACACGTATATATATATATACACTCACAGATACACACACACACCCCATTTCATGGTAGATAACTTGTAGGCCAGTGGTACCCAGATTATGATTTCATGTTTCTATTTTAAAAAATTTCCCAAATCTAGAAAACTGGCATAGGAGTGCCATAATTTCAATTTTGTCTAGTCATTATATGAAAATGAAAATGACCACTTACTAGCGTCACGATTTCAGGAAATAAAAGGAAAATTTAGCTCCATGAAACAGTAAGCTCATAATCTATAATAAAGGCAGATTCTTCACATTTGCTGAAATGTAGCTTTATAGAACAATAAAGCATTACATTTTTTCTTTTAGTTTTAAAAGACTTTGTTCTTTAGCTACAGTTCAGAGACACATTTTGGATACCACTGGTAGGGCCTTTGATTTGTCAGTGAAATTTTTGGTAAACAAAACCTGTACATGAATGATTCTTTAAAATCTACATTTTATGGTCATATTTGTTATGTAAATAATTGGGAATGTTAACTTGGTTAATGGCTCCTATGAAAAGCACCAGTTTAGTATGTTGCTAGATTCCTTTTCAATACAGAAGATTTTAGTTTAAGACCTATAAAACAAAATTAGATTTACTAACTAAATATAAACAAAACTACCAAATCGATAAGATTTAAATTAGCACTACCATGCAAGGGTGTTTGGCTGTAACAAAATTGCTGTGTATAATCTGCTGAGCTCAGGTTACATTGAGTTCAGCATGTACTGCTAGTAGCTGTGTGAAGATGTTTCAAATCCCCCACATGATTTTTCTTTGCTGAATTCATAGAAAACTTTCTGTCTCAAGATTTGACTTCAAAGAAATTAAAATACTCATCTTAACACAAATGTAAGCACAAATGGAAAATTAAACAGCAATTTCAGATTTTCATCAAAATGAAAGCATGAAATTAGAAAATTTCATGGATGTTTTATGGACATTTATATACATTCTTGGTCTCTGGGACCCCCAGTTTGAAGAAAAATTTAGCCACAATAGATTGTTTTCCTAGCTGTCTCCCATCTTAGGTTTCAGAATTGTCTTCTTTTCTTTTTTAATGAAATTCCTTGTGTAAAGTAAAGTTCTCATTTTGTCACAGCCTTAAAATTTATTTTCTTCACTGTCTTTTATCCTGCAATATTGTATTATTTCTTCCGTTTTCTTTGCTTATGTAGGTACAACAGCCAATAACTGAATAATCTTGTTAGTGAAACCTTTTTGGGTAACTCATTGTTAAGTTGGTGCTTGTGACTGTGTAAGGCTGGCTGTTAGAAAGTATCTTCTTGATATCAAATCCTTTTCTTTGAGGGAATAAGGAGTTGGGTAGAGCAAGAATTGCAGAGAAGGGAGCCTGGCAGAGGAAGCGGTGATAGCAGCAACCTGGGAGAGCGGAGGCCTTGAATTCAGAATGACCTGGATTCAGTTGGTATTTCTTCCTCTTGCTTTAACTTGAGTAAATTGCTTAACTTCTTTTTTAGTTTCCTCATCTGCAAAGTGGATTTTTAAGAGACGAGGTCTTGCTCTGTCACCCAGGCTGGAGTGTGATGGCACAAACATAGCTCACTGCAGCCTCAACCTCCCAGGCTCAAGTAATCCTCCAGCCTCAGCCCCTCAAGTAGCTGGGACTGCAGGCACACACCACCACACCTGGCTAATTTTTGTATTTTTTGTAGAGACGGTGTTTCGCCTTGTTTCCCAGGCTGGTCTCGAATTCCTGAACCCAGTAATCCTCCTGCCTCAGCCTCCCGAAGTGCTGGGATTACAGACATAAGCCACTGTGCCCGACCAGCATGTAAAATTTATAGCAGGGGAACTGACATCTGTTTCATAACAAAAGGTAGCTCCTGTTTTTCTGTATGCTTAGGGTATTGGAATGCTCATCTCGAGATCTATCCCGTTTTATTTATGTTTTGTACGTTAGATATGTTATCAATAAATTCTGGCTTCACAACTAAGTCAGAAGGCCCTTTCACACCATTTTGTGTACATAGTGCCCTTCCATGACGTGGAGGTTGAATAGCAATTGGTTAAGATAGGATAGTGAAGCCCAAGTTTTAATGATACATTTGTTCCTGGGTTCATAGAAACTCCGTTAGTCATGATGACTGGGAGAAGTCCTGTCATCAGTAAAAGTACTAATCTCTTTGAGCCTCAGATTTCCATCTGTGAAACTCAGTAGTTGAAACTTGATTTCTAAGTTTGCGCTAGATCTCAATTTTTTCCCAAAATGGTAGTGTTGCTATAGGATCCAGTTTTCTCCAGTATTCCTCAATGTTTTTGTTAGAACCCAGGCACCTAGTAAAATGAAAAATCCCGTTTTTAGTTTTTTAGGAAGATGACAAACTCTATAGTCCCACACAGTAGGGGCACATTTCTTATGCAATCTGTTTTCTGATAACATTTCTTCTGAGTGACATTTGGATCCATGGAGGAGTGGGGGGTGACTCAGTAAAATACAGAAAGTTGATTAAAATGTGGCTAGGGCCGGGCACGGTGGCTCAAACCTGTAATCCCAGCACTTTGGGAGGCCGAGACAGGTGGATCACGAGGTCAGGAGATCGAGACCATCCTGGCTAACACAGTGAAACCCCGTCTCTACTAAAAAATACAAAAAAAAACTAGCCGGGCGAGGTGGCGGGTGCCTGTAGTCCCAGCTACTCGGGAGGCTGAGGCAGGAGAATGGCGTGGACCCGAGAGGAGGAGCTTGCAGTGAGCTGAGATCCGGCCACTGCACTCCAGCCTGGGTGACAGAGCAAGACTCCGTCTCAAAAAACAAACAAACAAACAAACAAAATGTGGCTAGGTACTAACTGCTCCACAGGTAAGTTCTTCACTGTCCTGCACAGTGAGATGCAAAGCTTTTCTCTTAGTCTGGTGCTAGCTTTTGGAATACTACATTCTTTCTACAACTCTGTAAAATATTGACATACTTAATCACATAATACATAATTATAATTTGAGTCAGAAAATAAACTTATTTTTGTTTCATTAAAACATTATGGCTATGAATACCTGTTATACACACTTGTGAGCTGTTTTCAACTGTTTTTATTTTTAAAATACTGTTCATTTGGTGCTTGCTATCCCTTGTTTTGGTGGGTTGGTGCTGCCTAGCAGGCAGGCAGAGCAGTAAAAATACAGGTCCTGTGCTCGGGCAGTCCCGGGTTTGACATCCAGGTCCGTTGTAAGTTTTTCAACTTTAGATAAATTGTGTTACCTTACTGTCTTCCTTTTTAAGGAGACGCCTCCTCTCCTGCCCGCCTACATGCTTTGTATGCATTTTAAAAAATTAATGTTCTCTTTATTGTGTTGAAATAATGATTTTATCTTAATGCGGTCATGTTCTGTTGATAGATTTGACCTCTCTGTAGGAGGTAGGAATTGACAGTAACCATCATTTGGGGAAGGGTGCCTTTGGTGGCAAGTTTGTGCTGGTTCTTCTGAGGCTGTCTTTGAGGGTACTTCAGGTATAGGGGGTTAAAGACTGCCCCTGCACTTTGTAGATATATGTATATAATGTTAATGTTGGCTGGGCATGGTGGGTCATGCCTGTAAAACCAGCACTTTGGGAGGCCTAGGTGGGAAGATCACTTGAGGCCAGGAGTTCCAAGTCCAGCTTGAGCAACATAGCAAAACCCTGTCTCTGCAAA
>NW_012101665.1:4408119-4431686 GCF_000951045.1 Mandrillus leucophaeus | reverse complement strand
AAAAAAAAAAAAAAAAAAAAAAAACCAACAAAAAAATTAGCCAGGCGTGGTGGCGGGCGCCTGTAATCCCAGCCACTCAGAAGGCTGAAGCAGAGAATTGCTTGAACCTGGGAGGCGGAGGTAGCAGTGAGCTGAAGTCATGTCACTGCACTCCAGCCTGGGTGACAGTGCGAGACTCGTCTTAAAAAAAAAAAAAAAAAATTATGCATATAGTCATGCATCACCTAAATGCATTCTGAGTATTGCATAATTCGGCAAGAGTATACTCACACAAACCTAGATGGTCTAGCCTGCTACATATCTAGGCTATCTGATGAAACCCATTGTTTCTAGGCTACAAACCTGTGTAGCATGTTACTATACTGAATACCGTGGGCAGTTGTAACACAATGGGAAATATTTGTGTCTGTAAACATGTCTAAATATAAAGAAGGTGCAGTAAAAATATGATATAATATTACAGGACCACCATGGGATATGCAGTGTGTCATTGACAAATGTTGTTATGTATTGCATGACTGTATATTATACAGAGTCTTGAAGTGTTTTATAGGCTCGCCTGTATTGTACCCAAGGGATATAAAAGGAAGGATTCTAGGCTCAGTTGTGTCAGAGTGGTCATTGCAACAGTAATTAGGGGAAACAAGCTAAGGAGAAGATGAATTTCTGAGGGGAGTTTATAATCTAAAAATTATCCACACTATTGGCAGAAAAACAATAAAAATTCTACTTATGGTGTGTTGGGGCCTTTTTATTTGAGGTGGGAGTGGATCGGTTGTTAGGGTGGCATGCTCCTGTCTTGGTGGGGAACTATCCCTGAGCCTTTTACCTCTGTTTAAGAAAGATTAATTTCTGCCCAAGAACTTATCTTTTTTTCCCCTTGTAATTCTGTTAAAGACTGTTGTCAGTTTTTTGGCAAAGCACCCTAATAAAAGCCCTAGGACTTCTGCAGTTGTTTAAAAATTAGTAGTCCAGCAGCAGGTTATTGTCTTATCCAAAGATGGATGCAACCTCATCCTTGCCCTCAAACAGCTCACCGTCTAGAGGAGAAGATAAGTTTTAGTATAAGGTAATGACAGCAATCATTTGTACATGCTGTATCCAAGTCCTTATTTCCTTTTCACATGTCAACACTTCAGCCTTCTCTAGATTGATTTATATCTTTATCTCTCCATTGAAAGTGTCCTTATAAAGGACACCAGTAATTTCTGGTTGCCACATCAAGTAGAAATCTTAATTCCCAGTGTCATTGAACAATGTTGACCACCCTCTCCTTGGAATTATCTCCTCTGGAATTTTATAGTACTTGTCTTTGCTGGTCTTCCTCTTGTCTTTTAGGTAATTTCTTCTCATTTTCCTTGGTCAATTCCTTTTCTACATAGTTTTTACCTGTAGAAATTCCTCAAGACTTAGTTCCAGTCTGCCACCCTCCTTTCTTTATATTTTCTGCCAAAGAAATCTTAACCATTCTTTCAACTACAGATATAAGATTAATTGGTTTTTTAGGTCTATCTCTGGGCAAGAATACTAGTCTTTAGAGAATTGCTGTTTTTTTAATAGTTTTATTGCCTCTGACCATGGTAGGCAAGAGACAAGATGGAAAGGAATGGGCATAATGAGATCCATGAGTGTGATGGATATATTATTTTTCACTGTGTCATACATGTAAATTGTGGATGTGTATGTAACTGTAGCTTAAGAATTTTTAAACTGATATATTTTTTCTATATATCTGTTACAATTATGGCCTATGAAGTTTTTTACATTTAGTAAGGATGAAAATTTATTCAATTGTATATCTAAATCTCTACTTGTTTAACTTATGACTAATTGTACTTTCTGAAGCTTTTTATTAAACTGAGTTAAAATAACAAAAGAACATCTTATGACTGACTTTCAGTTAACTTTAAGCACTGGTTTTATTAACCTAAAAATTTCTCTGTATTAATTTCTATACCTTAATAGGCAAAATGAATAGTTGGAAAGAATAATTAGGAGGTTAGTTAATGTTTACCCATAAGTTATCAGGGCTAAATGTTATTTTAAGGGAGTTTTGCCGTGATACTGTTGACCTTACAGAGGACTTTGGAAAATGAAAATTACCTTTAAACATTTCATTAGTTAAGAGTTATTGTCTGCAGTGGAGGTATAGTCTTTTAAACAGAGAAAGAAATCATGAGCTTGTCTGCAGTATATATAGAAGTTAATCAGTTCATTTATAAATTATTCTTCTGAGGTCTAGATGCTTATTTTTAGCACCATCAAACTTATTGGGGAACAATTTTACTTTGCATGTCTAGTCCTCATTCTTTATATTATTAAGTCTTCTGCGTGCAACTTTGGAATTTTACTATTTTATTAAAATTCATATGAAGGCTATATATTAGGACACGTTTGCATCACAAATATATGTAATATATTTGTATAATAATATCATGTTCAATAATCTGAAATAGTTTTCAAAGGTAAGTCTTGAAAGTATGACTGTTTCTTCTTGGGATTATATGCTATGAAACGTGACTTAAAGGTGTTTTTTATGTTTGAGAGTTTGTGCTTTTAAGCAAAAGGGAAAAATAAATTTTGTATTAATCATACATTATGGGTGTACACTATGGGTATATATTCACATGTCTTGACTGGAACTATTGAAAAATCTTAAGTAATTTGAGCAGTCCTTCCTTAGCTTTTTCTTCTGTTCCCCGTGCATTCTCTTTTTTCCTGCCAATCTGTCTGGCTGGCTTGATTAGGGTGGTGCTGGCTGTCCCGAAACATGAAGTGTGATAGTTGTCGGGCTGCCCTTTTGTTTAGTCATCTCTTTACAACAGCCTGTTCCATGTTTTCAGTTGTCCATAAAAAAGACTTGGTTGTTTTGGGTTGACAAACATACCTTTCTTTTCTTTTCTTTTCTTTTCTTTTTTTTTGAGAAAGGGCTCGCTCTGTCACCTAGGCTGGAATGCAGTGGCGCGATCACGACTCACTGCAGCCTTGACATCCATAGCCTCAGGTGATCCTCCCATCCCAGCCTCATGAGTATCTGAGACTATAGCTGTGCGCCACCATGCCCAGCTAATTTTTTTGTATTTTTTGGAGATAGGGTTTCACCTTGTTGCCCCAGGCTGGATTCGAACTCCTGGACTCAAGTGGTATGCCTGCCCAAGCCTCCCAAGGGGTTGGAAATACAGCCGTGAGCCACCATGCCCTGCGACAGACATATCTTTGTTTACATACTAGCTCTATTATCCTTTGATTGTTAGCAACTTTGAGAACATTGTGAGGCCTGCATTTGGGCTGAGAAAATAATAATGCCAAGATTTATTAACAGTGTCTGCCAAAGGTGCAGGATGTAGGGAATACCCTTTGCTGGTCTTGTTAGTACTATACCAGAAACCTCAAGAAGGCAGTTTTCAGGTTGGTTACATTTCTGCCATTTGCTTTTTCAAATAAAGTTGGCAAAAATAGCATTATCAAAACAGTGACCTTCTGTAACAGCCTAGTGGGTAAGATCGTGTATAAACTCCAGAGTCAGACTCTTGTGGGTTAGAACCCAAACTTTTACTAGTGCATCAGCTCTCTGGCTTTAGACAGAGTTCTTTACTCTCCAGTTAGGTTTCTGTATCTATAACGTGGACATGATAGTAGCAGGGCCTACCCTCATAGGATTGTTATGAAGATTAAATTAGGTAACACACATAAAGTTCTCCACTTAGTGCTCTCACAGAATAAGCATTCAATAAATGCTATTCATGCTATTGTTACATTGTTGTTAAGCCAAAAAAAGTATGGCACATCTCTTATTATAGTAGTTATAAATTAAAATGTTCTTTTAGCCAGTATTACAGCTGTCATTTCATTTTCTTCCCAGTTTACATTGCTTCCTCTGGGTCTGTTTCTACCCATTCATTTAAAAAATAAATAAAATGAAATATTGAGCATATCTTCTCCAGTTCTCCCCCACGCCCTACTATCAACCTACACGGCTCTAATGCTGCCAGCTGTCTTTTTATGTGTGGTGTAGATTCAGTTCTGACTTCATTTTTTGACTCAGACTAGTGAGGTGTTACTCCACCTGCTAGTTGATGCTCTACTTGGCAGGTGTTCACACCACCATATGCAGCTAGAACTACCTTTACCCTTAGATCTCCTACTCACGTGGAAACTGTAGCTATCACACAAGAAAGAGCAAGGATACACTGGTGCATTTGTGAAAAATCACTAAAATATTTTTTAACATTAAATTTCTTTTTGCTTTTTAAAAATTGAGGTATAATTTGCAGACCATAAAATGCACCCATTTTAAGTGTACTAAAGCAGGAGTTTCAGTACATTTTTACAGTCGTATATATCTTGTGTCTGTTATTCATCTTTCTTTAGAACACAGTTCAGTTTTAGAACAATTTTATCACCCCACAGAGTTATCTTGTGTCCATTTTTAGTCAGTTTCCATTTCCATATCCTGACACTGGAAACTGTCAACCTGCTTTCTGTCTTTATAGCTTTACTTTTTCTAGAAATTTCAAATCAATGGAATCATACAATACAGTAGATGTTGTATTTGTGTTAGTCTCCTTTCATTTAGCATAATGTTTTTGAGGTTCATTTGTGTTGTTCACATATTGATAATTCATTCCCCTTTGTTGAGTGGTATTCCATTGTATGGATGTACTGCATTTAAGAAAATCCCTTGATAAAGATTTGTATTCTTTCCAATTTTTGGCTATTGTGGACAATAACTGCTGTGAACATTTCCATTCAGCTCTTTGTATGGACATCTCTTCCCCAAAAGAAATGAAAACATCAGGGATAAAATTGCATTGTGTAGTGAGAAACTTCCAAACTTTGTTCCCAAATGGCTGTACTATTGCATTTTCTCCCAGCAGTGGATTTAAAGGGGTTCTGATTTCTTCATATCCTTGTCAACACTTTGGATAATTTTACTGGTTGTGTAGAATATTTCATTGTGGTTTCAATTTCCATTTTCCTAATAACTAATGATGTTGAGTATTTTTTCATGTACTTTTCCTTATTGTATGTCTCATGGTTAGTTACAAAATATTTTGCCCATTTAAAAATAATTGAATTATTTGTCCTATTATTAAGTTCTAAGAGATCTTTATATATTCTAGATGCATGCCTTTTATCAAATAATGTAACTCCTTATGTAATATATTCTAGGTATGTGTCCTTTATCAGATAATTATTTTGCAGATATCCCCCAAATTACCCCTACTCCTTCCCTTGAAACACATGCTTAGAGGGGCTTTGTGAAAACTCTCAGGACAGACCAGTAACAAGATGCTTCTTTATAACAGAGCTTTTATTACCTGCATTTTTGCTTTAAATGACAACTAGTTTCTCTTAGTAACTTACAAAATAGTTTGTAATTCTGTTTTTATGGAAGTATTTTATTCCTTTTGTTTAAAATGTTACAACAAGGTATCTGGATGTTTGGAAATTTTAGTATCTTTGTATCTCCTAAACATCTTTCTTTTTTTTTCTTTTTCTTTTCTTTTTCTTTTTTTTTTTTTTGTTGAGATGGAGTCTTGCTCTGTCGCCCAGGGTGGAGTGCAGTGGCGCGATCTTGGCTCACTGCAAGCTCCACCTCCCGGGTTCACGCCATTCTCCTGCCTCAGCCTCCCGAGTAGCTGGGACTACAGGTGCCCGCCACCACGCCTGGCTAATTTTTTAGTATTTTAGTAGAGACAGAGTTTCACCGTGTTAGCCAGGATGGTCTCGATCTCCTGACCTCATGATCCTCCCGCCTCAGCCTCCCAAAGTGCTGGGATTACACGTGTGAGCCACTGCACCTGGCCAACATCTTTCTTTAGCATGGGTGCATTGACACTTTTGCGTCATGTTATAGTAGCTTATTAATAAAAGTTTACTGAATAGTATAGAGCCAACAGTAATCATTTAATCTCATTCCTACTAATATCACAAGTTTCAGCTCATGATTGTTGCATAATATGATGTCCTTGAGTAAATTAGTTGTTGGTATAGAATTATAATGGGCTTAAGTAGGCCAGCGTAATGAATGCATTTATCCCAATAGTGCTAGAAAGAATTGATGACTCCTATTACATAAGTTTATTGCACACTATTCACTGACTGCCACATGAGTAGAATCCATTCAGTTTATTTACTGTGATAACTTCTTATTTGCATATAGATTCTTTTTGTTTGTTTTTCATGAAGTATCTCTGACTAATACACTAGCTGCATTTCATTATATATGATGAGCTCAAGACTGGCCAGGTCTTGGTAAAAATCAAAATGCCATCTTTTTCTGTTTCTCTCCCCTGTAGACCTCTTAGATTATGAAATCAGATGTTTCTAGTGTCCAAGAAAAATAGTAATTTTGATATTAAACTGATGTTAACTTGTTTGTGCTATTGGATTCTATTTACTGTTTTAATGAGTAAAGGGCTCTTAAAGGAATTAGTAGTGCTTTAAGTTTTGATAATCCAAATTGTAAATTCTTACTGATGGATGTCATCTGAAGGAAGAAAAATCTAGTAGCTTAGCTGTAAAAACATTCCTTGGAGCTGATTAAATCTAGTAGTGTTTAATGTTTTTTTAAAAATTATTCTTAAAAAGAGATATTTTCAGTATCATTACCAGTAGCAATCAAGCCACTTGTCTTGAGTCCATAAAATACACAAAAGCAGTAAATATTAATATACATAAAATGCCTTAAGCACATACCCTTGTTTTCATATTCCTCATTTTGTTTCTTGGGAACAAGCTTAATTGGTGCAGTGGAAGAATCAGACGAAAAGCTGCAGGCTCGTTTACAGTGAAGCACTTTGTTCGCAAAGACACAGACTCTGAAGAAACTTTGCAAACAGTTGCCCTCATTATTGAAAATATTCAGTTCTTCCTTTTCTTTTTCCTCTTTTCTCTTGCAAATTATCTTGGTTATTATAACATGATTTTTACTGCCCAAAAAGGCTTTCCTTGCCTGGGCATGGTGGTTCACGCCTGTAATCCTGGCATTTTGAGAGGCCAACGCAGGAAGGTCACTTGAGGCTGGGAGTTCGAGACCAGCCCAGGCAACTTAGCAAGACCCTACCACTACAAAAAATAAAAATTTAGCTGGGTGTGGTGGCATATGCCTGTAGTCCTAGCTACTTGGGAGGTCGGGGCGGGAGGATCACTTGATCCCAGGAGTTTGAGGTTGCAGTGAGCTGTGATAGTGCCACTGCATTCCAGCCTGGGTGACAGAACAAAACTTTTGTCTCTGAAGGGGAAAAAAAAAGATACTTCTTGAGATAACAAATTATTTAGTCATTCAGGCCTTTTGGTTCCATATAGGTAAACTGTAAATCATGGTAAATTAAGATTAATATGTGAACTTTATTTATTTATTCAGCACACATTTTCTGCCTGTTACAGTGTGCTGGGCATGGCCCTAGGAATGCAGCGTGGGAGTAGGTCACTAGGGCCTCCTGCTTTTACTCAGCTTTTTGTCTCATAGGGAAGGCTGGTTGTTAGACAAGCAGGTAAAGTATAAGGCTGGCAACTGAGAAGTTGTAGGCACTTCATAATTCACAATGAAATGTAGCCTTATATATTTTACATTATCTTGTACAAATAAAAGTAATGCAGCAAGTCTACTTCTTGATTTACCTTGCAATTTAATAAGAGATGTTATTAATGAATATTACTTGTGTATTGATGGCAATTAACAAGTATTACTTGAAAATCAGTTATAAAAATCACATCTGCTCTAAGGAATCCAACAGGATTCTGCAGATTTTATTCATGTTTATTTGTTTGTTTATATTACAGATTTCTCTTGGATTTGGCTACACACTTATAGATCTTCTGCACTGTTTACAGGCACAGGTGAGTTAACGTTGAATTCTTCATATTGGATATTTTGATATTTAATTAAAATATGTTTAAATTCTATATGTAGTTTAGGACAGTAATATGTAAATAAGATGATTATAAATAAAAACAATAAACTGTATGTTTGTCTGTATTTCATTTTTATTATGAAAGTTCCTTACAAATGTATTGGAAATAACATTTAAAGGTAAAGTGCTCGTATCTGTTTATCAGTGGTTACTATATCTATTTGGGATGAGTTTACATTATACCTATTGAATGAGTTGATTATAATTTATTCTAATTTCATAGCTTGACATAATGTTTATATTTATTTTTATGTGTAAAAATTTGAGTGGTAGTATTTCTCATTTCTTAGCAAACTAGCATAGAAGAGGAGAAAAGGAAAGTTACTACAGATTTTAGCAGCAAATCTCACTTACAGGGGTAGATATTATAAAATGCAATGAGCCAAACTTTCTTGTCCAACCTGTGTAAAATAGCTTCTCAAGCACTCCATATCACACAGCTGTAATTGATTTTTATCATAATATTTATGATCATGTGATATATTTTTATTTATTCTTTACAACTTTCCCTACTAGCTTTGTGAACATCAGGACCATTTCTATCTTGTTCAAAACGGCATCCCTAACCCTTAGGATGGTGCCTGGTATATAGTAAAGACTAAATAAACATTTGTTAAAGTAATTATTGGGTAATAAACATTAAGAATATATTCATATTCAGAGACATTGAACTTTGTAAATACAAATAGAAATAGCTTCTTAAGCTTATTTCGTTTTTTCTTTTTGAGATGGAATCTCGCTCTTTCACCCAGGCTGGAGTGCAGTGGTGCAATCTTGGCTCACTGCAACCTCCGCCTCGTGGGTTCAAGCGATTCTCCTGCCTCAGTCTCATGAGTAGCTGGGATTACAGGTGCCCACCACTATGCACCACTAATTGTTTTTGTATTTTTAATAGAGACGGGGTTTCACCATGTTGGCCAGGCTGGTCTTGAGCGCCTGACCTCAAGTGATCTGCCTGCCTCAGCCTCCCAAAGTGCTTGGATTATAGGCGTGAGCCACCACGCCCAGACTCTTAAGCTTATTTCTAGATATGACATTAATTTATACCGTGAACTTAAGGTATATAGCTCTTAAATGTTATGAAAAATTAGCTGTATTAGATACTTTATATATCCAAATATGCTTAATCAGGGTAGAATTAAGAAAATAACTCTTCCAATTCCACATTTACTTTGTCACTGTCCCAGAAGGTACTTACAGTCAAGTAAAGAACAAACCCGAAGGAAGCGTGGCAGCTTCTTGTCTCCATACTGGATCATATTAACATATTAGATGTGTTCTGTGGTATATTTATAGAGAGCAAAGTAGATTTGAAAGTTGTCCAGTTTATAGCTCTGCAAACCAAATAAATTAATATTTTCCCACTACCTGCCACTCAATACAAAATGTAACTTACTTCGTTTTTTGTTTCTAGATTGGGGAAATGTTTTGGTCGTTTTCCTGCCCTATATATTGATGTGTTTGAACTCATTATCAAAGGTAGTGGTAGGCATAATTTTATAAGTGGACTACTTAATTCATTCCCTTGTGCCGTGACAGTTTTCTTTGTGTTTCAAGATGTCAGTTGTTATTGGGTTCTTGTCTCGTTTTGTTTTTTTGTTCTTTCTTACCTTTTTCAGACATTTGCCTCTCCTGCCATCACAATTTTTCATTTATAGAAGGAATTAAGTCCGACCTTTAAGAACTATTGAAAGTAAAATTTTAGGAACTATACAGCTGTTTCTGATTCACATCTATTTTACAAGTGCAATTTGCAGAGATTCCACTGATAATACTAGTAACAACTATTATTTATCGCTCTTTTACCGTATGCTAGGCATTATGTAAGTGCCTTTTGGTTGTCTTCAAAATAACAGATAAGGAAGTTGAAGCTCAGAGAGGTTAAATGACTTTTCCAAGGTCATATCAAGTTGGAGGCAGTTTGCCACTCCAAAGACCTTGACCTTAACCACTGAGCTCCATTTTCTGCCTACATACCCCCGAGTACAAGAATATTTGTGACAATAATTGTAGTACATGAAAATAATCATGTTCATATTTGAAGACTTCAAAATTAATTTAAAAACCAAAGATTATTTCACTTATATTTCATTAGGAGACCTTAACTTGTAACTCTTATTCCAGACTAAAACATGTTGACTCATTTGAAATATAATGACTACCTAAACTGTTTAAGTTCCACTCTGAGACTTTGATTTTATACTCACAAATTATGGGTAGGGGCATGGGGGACAGCTATTCGCATTCCTTTTTCTGTTGTAAACATGATGTGCTGTTAGTATGAATCAGCATTCTTTCTCCTATGCAGTATTAGAAATTTTAGATTGTAAGTGGCATCTGTGGTTCATTGGATAAATCACTTTTCTTGCAAAGAATAGATTGTTTGAAATATAGTGACTGTAGAATTACGTAGAACCTTTATCTTGAAAGGTTTGATAATTTGTATCTCTGAGAAAAATACCTTAACTATTGAAGAAATGAAGTTTAGTATAGCCTTACAGTATATCAGGAGTTGGTTCAGATAGAACTTTAGCTTCTCTTACTTAGTTTATTTTCAAAGCTGAGTGGAACATACTATGTAAAAATACAGTTTTTGTATTTTGAGTCTTAAATTTATGAAGTGGACAAAGTGTTCTGAAGGACAACTTTGTTGAATACACATATTTAGATACTGATTTGAAAACACAATTATGTATATACTTCCTTAGACTTTCCAAAAGAGTTGTATCTATGAGTATAAATGCAAATTCCAGATTTGCGTATATGAAAAATGGAATTCTGTAGTTTGAGTTAAAAAGACAAAACTTACTGAACAGACTGAACTATGATTTTTAATGTACAGCTAGGTCAGTATTTCCATTCTAGTCTCACATTTTAAGTATTTTTAAAGTTAGCCAATAAAATTTACTTGGCATTGATAATCACAACAGGAGCAAGAGTTATATAAATCCATTTGGCAATATAGCTTTGAAATGTAATTTTCCTTCCACTAGGGAAGGTTGAACTCATTGTGGATTTATATAGACCTTGGATTTATTTATAAGTTTTCTCTGTTGGAAGATTTGGGATGGGTGGATAGGGTGAGGATGGGTTGGTGAATTGTTCACACATGCTAAGTACAGCCCAACTCTTAAATACCAACATGAGGGAGAAGTTCTCCACTGTACAATGAAACACAATATATACTTCATGTAGTGCCAGTTTACTTTGTTGTTGTGTACTAAGTGCTATATACTAAAAATTAAGCATATCAAGGCCCAAGAGAAACTTTGACCATATTGGATATGACATGGTTGAAATACATTTCAAATGAGTATTTGTTGGAGTTTTTAATCCCTCCTTTGTTCATAGATGTGAGAAGATTTGTGATTAGATGTCTGCTTTAACTGGATGTATATATATCTATGAAGATGGGCACTTTGATTTGAGGTACCGATATCAGGCTTTGGGCACTATCTGCGGAAAATCAGTATTAATCTAAACTAAAATTGAGAATACTGAAATATCTATCTTTTGTTTTAGACAAAATCTGCCCATATTTATTTATATCACTATTTTTGTGGTATTTTCTGCAAAAGTCAGCATGGTAGGCACTGATCTGTAAAATTAAAAAAAAAAAAAATTAACAGTTAACAAAATGCCCTCAGTCATTTAACTATTCAGAGTAGAATCACAATCCTGGTCTCACAGGGCAGATTCCTCTGCACTTAATACACAGAACGGACTACTGAACTCAGGATGGTGTAGGCTCACGTTGAAATGAACTTCTCTTGGGTGTTGTTGACACAAAGCCAGCAGTTAGAAACTGTTTGTCTGACAGGCCAGTTTACTCTTTTCTTCTTGTTTTCTTCCTTTTCTGTGCATACATTAGTGTGAACCAATTAGCTTAGTTTTCCTTGCTAAACTAAATTCATTCAGCACCATTAGCTCTCTTTTCTCTCTTCCTGACTTCCTTTTACCCTTAGGCCATCCCTAGCCTATGCTAAGTGCTATAGGAAATACAAAGAATGGTTACCAAAAATTATTAAATTGGAAAAGGATTATCTGTCTATGCAGGTTTAACTCCATGTTTCCTTGTTCGATGTTTTTACATTGCGTTTAGGTTTTCTCATTCTGTTTTCTGAGACGGAGTCTCTCTCTGTTGCCCAGGCTGGAGTGCAGTGGCAAGATCACAGCTCACTGCAGCCTCCACCTCCTGGGTTCAGGCAATTCTCCTGTCTCAGGGCCCGGTGCGGTGTCTCATGCCTGTAATCCCAGCTCTTTGGGAGGCCGAGGCGGCAGATCACGAGGTCAAGAGATCAGGACCATCCTGAACAACATGGTGAAACCCTGTATCTACTAAAAATACAAAAATTAGCTGGGCGTGGTGGCACATGCCTGTAGTCCCAGCTACTTGGGAGGCTGAGGCAGGAGAATCACTTGAACCCAGGAGGTGGAGGTTGCAGTGAGCCGAGATCACGCCACCACCCTACAGCCTGGCCACTGCACTTCATCCTGGCGACAGAGCAAGACTCCCTCTCAAAAACAAACAAAAAACAGGGCACTGATTTCTGAATTATATATCTCCCTATTCAAAGTCTTAATCTGTCCATGTGAATAGAGGTTAAGGCAATAGCAACAACAACAAAATGCTGTCATTAGTGAATATTTTATTTATTATATACAGTTAACAGAGCTTTCAGAGTGTGCTCTTAGGAAGGCACACACCTCTTGAGGTAGGTGTGTCTTGCTTGGTGATGTTGAACGAATCACAGTCCAGGCAATCTTCATTCTGCATGGTGGCGTTGCTGTCTTCATGTGGACAGACAAGTAGAATGATATTAGAAATCATATATTTAGAATTATAGACAGTAATTTTTTTTTTCAAAATGCACAAAGATGTTGTTTCTTGGAGTATAAGAGAATTGAGTTTTAGCTTAGAGCCACTTTACTGTGAGAGCAACTTTTTTTAAATTGAAAATTTCTAAGTGTGACCTCTGTTGGCATAGCTGGTATTCTTTGAAAGTAATTAAAATGAAAAGTATTGCCAGTCTATATCTTGTGTAAATCTTTTGAGTTAGCATGTTTTGAAGAGGTAGGACTGGTGTCAGAATATTCTGAGAAAGTTAGGGTGGGCCATGATTTCTCAGCTATGCTTTCTGTACTGGAAAGCAGGAGAGATTTATGCATAGGAGTGGAATAAGTGGTTTAATAGATTGTTAATAAAATGTATATTCTGTTTGTTGTTTTTGTTGTTGGTCCTTAGAGTTCAATTCAAACTTGTATATTCCACTTATCTGGATGGTAGAGTTGTTAGCTTCAGGGAGAAGGTCTGTGACAAGTAGAATTTCACATAAATGCCACCACAGTAACACTTGAAATACTTCACATTAGATTTGGGTCAGTTAGGATTTTTAGCTAGGCTGTTCACTTTCACTTTGGAAGGCAAATGCCAGATGTGTGTTATTTTCTAGGCAGGTGCTGAATTTGAGTCAGCTAACTTTGCCAGAATCCCCTTAAATATAAAATAGCAAGTAAAATCAGGCTCTTTCCATTAAACACCTTATTGTTGTTGTTGTTTTTTTTGAAGCTGAAATTCATATATGTTATTTTGAACCATTTATAACATCTAGATACAAGGGTCTAAATTAAGCATTTATTTATAAAATCCATGTCCATGCAATTAAGTTTTTTCTATTTTACTGTGGTTCTTTAGCATTAGGATATAGGTATTTCTATTTATTTTGACTGGTATTGCTAGCTTGAGACTCAGTATAATGGGAGAAAACCAGAGAAATTAACAGTAAGCTTTGCAAATTGTGGTTTTTATCTTAATTCCATGCATTAGGTTGTCTAAGCCTTGTTTGCTATTTCATGAATGATTCATGGATGTCTATAATCAATGGAAATGTGTTTTTTGGCCTAGGCACCGTTACATTTTGCCTTCTCATCTACAAAGAGTAAAGAGAGAGTAAGAAGTATGTGTAGGCTAGCATTTAGCTGAGCACAGTGGCATGTGCTGTAATCCCAGCTACTCAGGAGCCTTGAAGCAGGAGGATTGCTTGAGCCCAGGAGTTGGAGGCTGTAGCGTGTCCTGATTACCTGTGAATAGCTACTGCACCCCAGCTTGGGCAACACAGCAAGATCCAGTCTCTTAAAAAAAAAAAAAAAAAAAAGATGTACGTAGCACTTAATAACGGCCAAGTAGGGAGTCAGCAGTTTAAATCAATGTAGTCCAATTTTGGAGGATCTCTTAACTGCCTGCTTCCATGCAAGGTTGCTTTTGTGGTGCTATTATGTATAGAATTGTTTGTTTTCACTACTTTTTAGAAAGTAGAATTAAGGACTTCCTTTTTTTAAACCAACAGTTTTGGCCTTTTTGGTGCCAGTTACATAAATTTCACAAGCAGAAGTCACACATTAGTGTCAACCTAATGGTCTGGAAATTTGTTAACTATCAGTATGACAAAACCCTAGCACGGTTTTATCATGTTTCCCTGAGAAGTGAAAAGAACTGGGAGAGCAAGCATATGATCGGCCAGAGTTTCAGTGGAAGGATGAATGGGGAAACTTTTAAGACACCTACCAATGTTGTATTTGAGTACTGAGACTTCTAAAAATCTCTACCTAGACTATAAAAGACTATCTTTAAAAGGAACAGCTGTGTCATAATTATTAAATTGGTGGCTTATTCTAGAGTATAGAGAGTAGTGGCCAATGAAAACAGTTGATCTCTCAGCTTTTCAGTTCTTTGTCATTAAAAAGGCTATTTGATCTAGATTACTAATTCTTCCTTTTAAGTGGCGGTTTTATTACAGTCCAGAAAACACTTCTGTTTCCTGGGTTATAAGACAGAGTATAAAAATAGAAGATAGTTTTGAACTCATGTGTTTTGAAGACTGTATCATGATTACTTACGCTATTATATTTGAATAGAATAGAAATGTACAATTCTTTGACTTAAACATCTGTTGGACAAATTAGTTTGGTTTGATGAATCTTATTAGTATACAACAGCAGATTTTGTTTTGTTAACCGAGTAGAATTTAGATTTTTTTTGTAACTAGATACTTTGGGACAGTTAAATTTTTTCTCTAATACAGAGGTTAGGTGTTTAATTGTTGCTGCTGCTTCAAAATGTTCACAAAATTTCATAAAATCTTTATTGTCTGACACATAAACTATTTGCACTTGTGCACTAACATATTACATATCAAAGTCTGGTTCAAACTTCCTCTTTAAAGTGTCTTTTGGAAATAGGAAATGATAGCCTTTTGTAAAATATTGCTGTTATCTTTTAAATGTATTTTTAACATATCCTAAATGCAAGAGCATATTGCTTTAAACCATAATGTGTGTGCCCTGTGTTTATCTATTTCCAATATTCTAATTTATTTCCTCCTCCTCTTTTTTTTTTTTTTGTGAGACAGGGTTTTGCTCTGTTGCCCAGACTGGAGTGCAGTGGTGCAATCTCTGCTCGCTGCAACCTCTGTCTTCTGGGTTCAAGCGATTCTCCTGCCTCAGCCTCCCTGAGTAGCTGTGACTACAGGTGTGCAGCACCATACCAGCTAATTTTTTTTTTGTATTTTCAGTAGAGATGGGTTTCGCCGTGTTGGCCAGACTGGTCTTGAATTCCTGACCTCAGGGGATCCGCCCGCCTCGGCCTCCCAAAGTGCCCTGCGATTACAGGCATGAGCCACACACTGGCCTATTTCCTCCATATTTTTAAAAAAAAAAAAAAAAAAAAAATAGCCCTCTTTCACATCATAGTGAATAAAAAATTCTTGGAACTGAAAGATCATTTAGAATAGCTAGCATGCCTATTGTGCTTGTCATGTACCAAGTAGTGTTCTAAGACTTTCTCATAGTAATTCACATAATCCTCAAACCTATGATGTAGCTGCTATTATGATCCTATTTTAAAGATGGGAAGAAAAAGGCACTGAGAAGTTAAATGACTTGTGCAGTGATTTGCACCTAATTTCATTAGCCAGTTAGAGGCCAAATTGGAAATCCAACCCAATCTGGCATTTGCAGTTTTTGGCTTGTGAAACTTGGTTCTCTTAAAACAAACAAGCGAAAGACCAAGAAAGCCAAAAAAAATTAACTAGTAATTTTCAAAATAAAGTTTCAAGCTGACTTTGTCATTATAGGTAAGGCTATGACAAGGCTTAATGCTGTGTATGCCATTTTCTCTACAGTGAGGGTCTGCAGGCTCATATCATTGTGTACTAGCTACTAAAGTCCAAGAAGTCAATAAATTGCCTATTATATCAGACATGATAATCTTCCATTAATTAATAAAAGAAAATGCAGGTCACAGAAATGACATTATGCTGTTTGTTGGCTTCAAATGAAGTTACACAGATAATGCTTTCAACAGGATGTGTGTTTAGCTTTTCTATTAACATGGTTATTTTGTTTTGAAAGACAGAAAAGGGGGCCCAGCCCCACTCTCTTTGATTCCTCTGTTTATAAAGAACTTCACAAGTTTTACTCAATAAAATAATTCTTAAAAAGTAATTTAGAATTCCCATAATCAGAAGCCTATATAGGACCTTTTTACGCAAAGTGAAGAACATTTTCAATTCAAAAGCAAATTTCAACTTTTATTTAGAAAAGAGTACATTCTTTTGTTCCAGCAGTGAAAAAAAATTTTTAAAAAGAGAAAATACTACATTCTAAGAGTGACTAGCAAATCCTTTCAATTACTTTTAAAAACTTAATTAATTAATTGATATATATATTTTTGAGACAGGATCTTACTCTTTCACCCAGGCTGGAGTGCAGTGGTACAATCACAGCTCACTGCAGCCTCGACCTCCCAAGCTAGATTGATCCTCCTGCCTCAGTGTCCTCATTAGCTGAGATTACAGGTGTATACCACGACATCCAGCTAATTTTTGTATTTTTTTGTAGAGACAGGATTTCACCATGTTGGCCAGGCTGGTCTCTAACTCCTGGTCTCAAGTGATCTGCCCACTTCTGCCTCGCTAACTGCTGGGTTTACAAGCATGAGCCACCACACCTGGCCAAAAAACCCTTAATTTATATTGGACGGTTTTTGTTTCATTTTCACTATATGTCGGATTATCATACCTTAACAGACATGGCCTTTATATTTTATAAAATGTTTTAAAAAATAGTCCATCCTTTCTCTCAGATTTCCCCAGGTTTTGTTTTGTTTTAAATATATATAGGGGAAATTATAGCTGCTCTTTATAATCAGTACACAGGGTTTTTGGTTGCTTATGAGTATCTGTGATATAATTAACAGTATTTACCATGAACACAAAAAGAGATTTTAATTGCTTACTACCTAGAATTTACTTTATTCACAACTGCTGTTTTCTTTTTCTCTTGTCTTTTAAAGCAGTTTCTAAGCATATATAATAAAGTTATAATTTAATTAATACTGTGAAATATGTTTTTAGTGTTTGAGCAATTCATGCTGTTTCTTAAATCACTGGTTAAATTCACCTTTAAAATTTTAACTTTGAGTATTTATATTGTAACTCACAGTTAAGTCTCTTGAAAAGTTTGTTTCATTTACTTTCTAGCAAAGGTTTGACCACATCTTTTTAAAACAGAGATGGAAATATATATATATATATATCTCCTTTTCCTTTTTCTTTTTCTTGCTCTGTCACCAGACTGGAGTGCAGTGGCACCATCACTGCAACCTTGAACTCCTGAGCAGAGGTGATCCTCCTCCCTCAAGTCTGTTGAGTATCTACGACTACAGGGTTGTACCAATATGCCCAGCTAATTTTTTTATTTTTTTGTAGAGAGAGGTCTTGTTATGTTGCCCAGGCTGACCTTGAACTCCTGGGCTCAAGTGATCCTCCCACCTCAGCCTCCCAAAGCACTGAGATTACAAGCATGAGCCACTGTACCCAGCCTGGAAATATTTTTTATACATTAGAATATAAAGAGGTGCAAATTTAAGAAGGAAACTTTTCTTGCATACCTACATTCTGCTAGTCATAATATGCATTTTATTTCATCAAATTCTTACTACTAGCTTGGGAGAGAGAACTTACCCCATTTTGTAGCTGAAAACAGTAAGGTTCAGAGAGATGAATTAAGTCATATTGTTAGGTCTCCACATATTGCCAAATGTGCCTTAGGGGTCAGATCACCTCTGGTTGAGAACCACTGAGATATATCAATTGGATTGAAAATTGACTGTAAATATAATATACAGTCAGTTGCCAATATATTCTTATCAGTCTTTTCTTATTCTCTGATCCTTTTTAAATGTAGCCATTACATATAAAATCGTGGCAAAATATATATGTTTAAATTTTTATCTTGAAAAAATGTGGAGGCAAATTGTCTTTTAAAAATGTGTAGGTTATTTTAAGTTATAAAGAACTCTATTAGCCTATACTGGATACTTACAGTTTTTATTAATCATCTTAAATAATGAAAATGTTTCTCTAAAATCTTTCGTATGTGGACAGATTACTCTCCTTTAAAAAAAAATATTGTAGCAAATTGCTAAACCATTTTGTGGAATGATGGCATGGCCAGACCATTATAAGGCAGCAGAATGCTGTGGAATCCAAGAGTCATTTCCCCGTAGTAACTCCAGTTCAAATGAACAGCAAGTATTTATGCAAATTCTGGAATTTGAACCTGAAACTATATATTTCCAAAAATCTCTTTCTGGTATGACATAGAGCCTCCTCTAGTGATACAAATGGAACTTCTTGATTACATGAAAGCCCTGATTTGTTTTTCATTCCCCATCCAGCCGCTAGCATTTTTCAATTTAGTCTATACTCATTTCTGAGCAATGATAGTGCATGCAGTAAAGTAGGCATGTTTTAGGTATACAGAAGCAATATATATAGTCCTACCCACATCTTACAGTGTAGTAAGAGAAATGACAAACATTAAGTTACATGAATGGGATTACAAAGCAGTGTATCAACAAATGTACAATAATGTAGTAGGCATACAGTGCAGGAAGGGCAGTGGGCACTGTGCCCATGGCTGTCTGTCCCTCAGTGTTCTTGGCCATGTGCGTACCTTGCTATGAAGGCTACAACCTGCCATCTATTTTAGATCATCACAACAGGAGTAGTTAGAAATGAAACACAGAAATAAGGGGAATCTTGGTTAATGGGACTGAAGTGCTAAAAGGTAGGAAAATGACTCTTGGTTATAATCTCAGCTGAAGTATGTGGGCATTTAATGGTGAATGCTGTGTTCTAAACCTTGTTCAGCTAGACAGTAAATTTATCTGCTAAATGATAGGAACTGATAACACTTGGATATATACAGGACTCTAAGTAAATTCTTGTTGATTTTTAATTTTCTTACTAGAACCTGATAAATTGTATCTGGTATATTTTCTATTTGAAGAATACCTCTAGTTGAAGAAGTATAAAACATGGTTAAGCATGAGGCTCTCAAAAGCTATCATGAATATAAGGATATTATAAGACCGTGTCCTTTTTATAGGTAGTCATTTGTAGCTACATCAGATGGAAAGTGTAGAGCAGGTCTGATTTTATTGAGCATATAATGTAAAGCCTACCTTGAGGGTCCTTTATTCTTGATACAAACTTGAGTCTAATCTTTTCTCCCTGTATAGATTCTACTTCCCTGCTCCCTGGGCCATCTGTTCTTTTTCCAGTATGTGGTTTTGTTGTGTTGAGATAATTCTCTCTCCCTCTCCCCTCTCCCCTCTCCCCTCTCCCCTCTCTCCTCTCTCCATATTGTGCCTTAAAAGTCTTCATTTATGCTGCCAGAGGGTAGAGGCAAGGCTTCTTTCCTAACAATCTCATGATATGTTGAAATCCCCTTCAGTAATATACATTGTGTTCCACACCCACCACACACACAGACACACACACACACACGCACACATGCACACATGTTCTCCCTCATATGTATATACCATCCCTTAAGAATGGATGATCATTAAGTTAGCCACAGATTATCTGAAGTTATCTGATAGGCAGTTTGGTAACAAAGGGGGATGCGAGAAGGTGGCTGAGAGGGTTAAGGTCCCTCCCTATTAATAGTCCTCCCTTTCCAGCTTTCTAGGAACAAATGAGTATCATGAGAGCTAAAGACCTTCAGAAAGTGAGGATCAACAACTACAAAATTTATTTTCTGGGACATTGCTCTCTTGAAAATCACTGAGTATTTCTACTAATTTTCTTTTAATACATGTTTTCTTTGTGACTACTTCCTTGCCCCCATCTACTTTCACCCTGTCAGGCCTCCTTTTAGAGAGAGAATAGGAGTGAAAGAGAAAGAGGAGGACGTTTATTTTTCAAATTTGCATCCAAGGAGGGCTTCACATAAATTCTCACTTGAAAGCACCATCCAGAGATTCTGAGGATGAGAATATAAAAAGAGTTATAAAAGTGGTGAATCATGTTTCCTGTAGACCCCAGCAGATGATCATTTGTGTTCTTCAGCCTCTCTCATTCCATTTCTAGTGCACCTAGCTGTTGTCAAGGGGTGTTGTCATTCTTGGCAGTTATTTAGTAAGGAGGAGAGAAGGCTGTTTCCAACATGGAGGGGAATGTTGCTTTTTTATTCAAGAGGAATACTTCTGAACATTGTTATTGCTAAATATATTATTGTAAACCTGGAGAAAAGGGAATGAAAAATCATTCAATTAGACAAATAAATGTAGGTTGAGCATACCCTATCTGAAATCCTCCAAAATCCAAAATTTTTGAGCACCAACATGACACTCAAAAGGAAGTGCTCACTGGAACATACAGGATTTCAGATTGTTGGATTTGGAATGCCAACTGGCAAGTGCAATGCAAATATTCCAAAATCTGAAAAAAATCAGAAATCTGAAACACTTCTGGTCTCTAGCATTTTGGGTAAGGGATACTCATCTTGTATTATTTTGACATATTATCAGAAAATACTGTATAATGGTAGGTAGGCAACATGAAGACTTTTGATACCTCTTTACTGATTATTCTACCAGTTACCATAGCAAATAAAAGTTAAGGCTGGGCTCTTTGATCTTTGCGTCTTGCATCAGAAAAAGGTGTAAGTGAACCAAACATGCATAAGAGTCAGTGAGTCGGTAGTTCACCCACTTGTTCCCAGGTGGTAGTTGTGAGACCTTGTGCAAATTGTATTTGTTGCCTGGACTCAATACTGAAAGCAGTCTGAAAGATTGCTTCTAGAACTCTGTTGTGACCGTGCACTTAACTTAAAAACTCATCAGTGACCATTTTAAATGCATCATTTTGGCATTACGAATACACATCTCCACTTTGAGAGTGAAGGAAAAAAAATGATACAGTTTAACTAGTGTCCCTAAGAATAGCTAGTCTCACCTATCGATGGCAAAGTTTAAATTCCCCATTCGTTTTCTATTTTTTGCCAAGAATATCTATTGGAAGCCTCTCTTCAATTTTGTGGATAAACCAAGGAAGATACCAGTGTTGGCACTGAATTACAGAATGTGTTCACTAGAGGATAAACTAGTAGATCCTGAGTTGAGTCAGCATGAACCAGAGTCCTGGGGCCAAGCTCTGTCTGTACTGCATTTTATTCTCAGTGTTTAGCCCTGCTTGTGGGTGGCCTTCTGGATGTTTATTAAAATGAAAATTCAGTTTTTGTGAACAGACATTCATATGTATGCACACATGCACACACACTGTGAGTACATGAGTATTTTAGAAAATGGGGACACTGAGGTCACTCTGGAGAGTCATTGCACATCAGATGTGGGTCCTGTCACTTGGGTTTAATATTACACCAACCCTAGTAGTATCCAGCTGACACTTTTATTAGCAATATTGAACGAATCATGGAATTTTTGACAGGAAAATTTTATGATTGGGAAGAAACAAGTCCAGTAGCCTGGCTGCTTTTTGTTTTTTTTTTAAAGGCAGAGTTTCGCTCTTTTTACCTAGGCTGGAGTGCAATGGTGCGATCTCGGCTCACTGCAACCTCTGCCTCCGGGTTCAAGCGATTCTCCTGCCTCAGCCTCTGGAGTAGCTGGGATTACAAGCGTGCCCCACAATGCCTGGCTAATTTTTTTGCATTTTTAGTAGAGACAGGGTTTCACCATGTTGACCAGGCGGGTCTTGAACTCCTGACCTCCAGTAATCCACCCGTCTCAGCCTCCCAAAGTGCTCGGATTAAAGGCATGAGCCACTGTGCGTGGCCTTATGGCCTGGCTGATTTCTTGTAATTAATTAGTAGAAAAGATGGGACTCATAATAGGCTATCCTGTTGCCTGCACAGTCTTTTTGTTGGCAAGTGTTTTTGTAGTCCTTGATATGTGCATGATCATATATCTTTATTAATCTTTATAATCCATCTGAATACATCTAGTTGGATATAATGAACTTGGATTAACGTGAACCCCATATTGAGATGCTCAAATAAATAGCATTTTAATCTCTTATATTGCTGTTAAATTGAATCTCATGAAAGGAAGTTAGAAATCAGCATATATATGTACACACTAATTTGTTAGGGTTAGTAGACATTCAGTCTTATCTCTCACCCCTTAGGTTTCATTATTTTGTGTTGACATCAGATATTCAGAATGATATTCCTAAGGACTGTAAGATCTTAAGTCATTGAGAAAGATAAAATTATATTTTGAATGTTATATTTTGCTAAAATAGGAAATTATGATCATACAATTTCAGGAGGGCTTTGAATAATAAATAATAACCACATTTGGTGATGATAGTGGGGTAACATAACTTGTCATCTCGTGAGTATTCTGATGAATAGTGGCTTTGTTGTAGAATCTCCATTTTGCAGGTGTAAAGATCAGAAATTCTAAAGCTTAGTGTGTTTTCAAAACTGGTACTGTGAGCAGCTCTTGAGCATTGACCCTTGGCCACGGACTGCTGCCGGGTGTTCAGGCAGGATACGTGGAAGAGAAAGCTACGTTTCTCTTCCTGGAATCCTCTGATTCTGTTGAGTGTCTTTACTTTTGCTGCTACTATCCAAGAAAACAGAAGTGGGGGGTGATGAGTTTCCTAGTTTAGAGGCTTTTCTGGGAATGCTCCCTAGCCACTTGCACTTAATTCACCTTTTCCCTTGATCTACGAGAGGCCACAGCATAATCATTTCTGTATCACTAGCTGCTAATGCTTCCTAAGTGGAAGAGAGATTTAAGTTAATGCAACTACAGAGTCTTTCATACCTGGAATTTTTAATGTATTTTTTCGTTTTTTTATTTTTATTTTTTATTTTTGAGACAGGGTCTTGCTCTGTCACCCAGGCTGGAATATAGTGGCACTATCTTAGCTCACTATAGCCTCCGCCTCCCATGTTCAAGGTTGATTCTCCTGCCTTAACCTCCCGAATAACTGGGACTACAGGTGTGTGCCACCACAGCTGGCTGATTTTTGTATTTTTAGTAGAGACGGGATTTCACCATGTTGGCTAAGCTGGTCTCGAACTCCTGACTTCAACTGATCCACCCACCTTGGCCTCCCAAAGTGCTGGGATTACAGACATGAACCACCATGCCCTGCTTTTTTTCCCCTAAATTTTAATGATGGTTCCCAGTGCTTAGTTCGCATTAGAAGCTTCCATAGCCAGCATGCAGATGTGTACATCATATCTTCCCAGCCCTCTGCCTTCCCCTGCAGATGCCCATTTTCTCGTGTGGCATGCTCTCCACAAAGCTCACACCGGCCTCACATT
>NW_012101665.1:4369377-4408015 GCF_000951045.1 Mandrillus leucophaeus | reverse complement strand
CTCAGCCTCCCGAGTAGCTGGGACTACAGGCGCCTGCCACCTCGCCCGGCTAGGTTTTTTTTGTATTTTTTAGTAGAGACGGGGTTTCACCGTGTTAACCAGGATGGTCTCGATCTCCTGACCTCATGATCCGCCCGTCTCGGCCTCCCAAAGTGCTGGGATTATAGGCTTGAGCCACCGCGCCCGGCCTCGCCTCGCATTCTTAAGATCCCGTATGAGTGGGAAGCCCTCAACGGTGTTATGCAAAGTCATTCTTTTGGAAAAAGAGCCTGGAAGTAAGGGGTAGAGTGGATTTCTATGAGGCATAACTAACTAGTAGGAAAAAGCCCCAAGGCTGCTTGGTGTCGATCCTACGCTCGACTCCAATTTTCTGATTATTCTTGGTCATATCATTCTTTCTACTGTACTATACCAGTCACTGAGTACACAGATGATGTCTCAATTTCAATATCTTCTCCTGTTACCAAGAAATCTAGCTTAGATTAACACTCAATTTTGTAACATTTCATGAACACTTTATTCAGAAAAACTGGTTCTACCTTATTTACTCCACCAATAGGGAAGTAGTTGGTGTATTGTGTGTGGGTCAGTATTTCTATATCTTACATGAAATTTGGAAGAATTCTATGCAACCAAATCTGACCCTTCAATTTCAGAAAATTGATTTCTGAGAAAGCAGATGAATTTTGATTTACCGTATGTCTCTAAGGATGAAAGCAAGTAGCATTAACTCCCACAGAATCGTGATCATCCCTTAGTTGGTCTAATTCTATGCTAGCTTTTATCATTTTCCCCATTATAGGTTGAAAGCTTCAGATGTCCCAGTTTCCCAGGGTCTTAGGATTCTACCCTGGCTCTGGCAGCCTACCTTCATTGTTTTACCCACCAAAGGAAATGGTAGAAACTCAGCTCTGAGGCAGGGGTTTATGGCTTCCACTAAGGTATCCCTAAGAATAGGGCATATGCTTTGAGCTTTAAACTATGTAAATGGCGATGCAGAATGGCAGATGGTTGAAAGATAGGTATAGTCGCTTCATGCCTAAGATAGACTAACACAAGAAGATAGATTCTTGATGTGTGTAGTTATGGACTCCTTGGCTGCAAGTGTAGAAATGCAACTCAAACCAGTATAAGCAAACCTGGAACTTATCACCTCTTGTAAGTGGGAAGTCCAAAGCTACAACTGGCTCAGGGCAAGTCTGGATGGAAGGAATTAAATGATGTCATCAGGACCTTCTCTTTTTCTCTACTTTCTTGTGTTGGCTTTTTTTCAATTAGGACCTTATGTCATGGCAGAGAAGGTCATTAGCAGTTCTGCCTTATGTCATTTTAACAGCCAATAATCCCCTCTCAAAAGGATCTTTCCCGATAGCTCTAAAAAAAAATCATAGGAATGACTCTCCCTGGTCCAGGTTGGATTGCCTGCCCATTCCTGAGCCAGTCTTGCCAGGGGACTGAGATTAAGGCAAGCATTTTGGCTAGTCCTGGTCACTGTAGAGGCTGTGAGGAAGTGGGGATATTAGTCCCATCATGAACCATGTGACCTGACAGTGGAGGGTTGCTTGCATGTGTTGTAGAGGGGTAAGTCAAGGTTAAGGTTTGTGTTTTGTATTTCCTTACCAGCTTTTTATCAACTCCAGAGCCTAGGAAAGTCCTTCTTACTCAGGAATTATTCAGGTATACTAACAAGCATAGCATTTCCTCACGAGAGCCACAAATAATGTTGAAAATCCACTCTATGCCATTGATTGTACTAGATCCACTGGCAATGAGAAAAGACATTTCGCTCACTTGGGGTGTATGTCATTGTGGAGGTGATGGCATATTGAAAAAAAGGTAGGATATAAACAGTTCCATCATAAGGGGAAGCATCTACTGGGGTAATTCCAGGCAGAGAGGGCATCATGTACAAAGGTTCGGTGGTGAGAAGAGGAAGCAAGGCCTTTGGAATAATGAACTCCAGTTGTTCCTCATACGTGCAGCAGAAATAGCGAGAAGTCAGGATTATGGAGATTGGTGAGGTGAGATCATCCAAGGGCCTTTTGCTTGGGAAGCCATTTTACTTTAATCTTGAGTACCATGGGGACCATTGACGGATTGATACAGGGAAATGAAATGATGATTTTTTTTTTTTTTTTTGAGATGGAGTTTCACTCTGTGGCCCAGGCTGGAGTGCAGTGGCACGACCTCGGTTCACTGCAGCCTCCGCCTCCCGGTTTCAAGCGATTCTCATGCCTCAGCTACCTAGTAGCTGGGCTTACAGGTACACACCACCACACCCAGCTATTTTTTTATATTTTTGGTAGAGATGGGGTTTCGCCATTTGCTCAGGCTGCTCTTGAACTCCTGGCCTCAAGTGATCTGCCCGCCTCAGCCTCCCAAAATGCTGGGGTTACAGGCATGAGCCCCGATGCCAAACCAATTCATTCATTTTAGAATGAATGCCCTGCCCTGGGGTAAATGGACTAGAGGAGGGCAATACTGGAGGGTTAGGCAAGTTTAGCCTGTGGAAGTGATCCAGATGAGATGTGAACTGAGGGGTAGTGGCGGAAGGGATGAAGATAAGTGGATTCTAGGAAGTGACTGACTTTTAAGGGAACGAGGAGTCACCCCAGGTCTTACAAAAGACCTGGCTTTGTCTCCTGTGGATATCCAGGCTCCCTATGATCCATGTCTTGCCATTACCATAAACTAATTAGTAGATTTTCTATATTGATGAAATATGAATATGAGAATGTTCGTAGTAGCATTAGTCATAGTAGTCCCAAAATGAAAAGAGTCCAAACATCCATCAGCTGATGAATGGATACGTAAAACTTGCTTATATACTTCAGTGGAATATTATTTGGCAATAAAAAGAAGTGAAATACCGATATATGCTACAAAATGGATGAGCCTTGGAAGCATTATATTTATTGAAAGAAGCCAGTCATAAAGGCCACATACTGTATGATTCCATTTATATGAAATATCCAGAATAGGCAATGCTGTAGACATAAAAGATAGACTAATGGTTGCCTGCTGCTGGGATTGGGGAGTGGGAGAAAATGGGAGTGAGTGCTAATGGATATAGGGTTTCTTTTTATAGTGTTAATAATGTTCTAAAATTGATTGTGGTATTGGTTGCACAACTCTGAATATACTAAAAACTATTGTACATTTTATTTAAATGGATGAATTGTATGGCATGTAAATTATATATCATTAAAGCTATTATAAAGATATGAATGTGGGAGTAAAGTCTAGAAAACAGAAAACTGGCTGGTGGAATCAGGCATATGGAATACATCAAAAACAACAGTGAGGAAATAGCAAAAAACTGGAAAAAATTTAAATGTCTAACAGGAGGATGGATAAATTGTAGTGTATTCATTTTTTTAAAAATGACAGTGAGTACCCGATAACTAAGAAATTCACATAAAAGTATGAATAGTCTATAAACATGACCTAAAAATAGCATTTGTCGGAACATTTAGAAGTAATTTTTTTACTCAACTGTCTAGCCCTTAATACTGCTATTAACATTACCAAAGAACACCATTTAGGAAGGTAAAGAAACCATGTATTTTAGCAAAGATTTTATTTTAAAATGTAGGGCTTTTATTTTTTAAAAAGTTTCAGGATTAGTTTCATTTAACCAAAAGATATAGCTATATCTTTAGAACATCTTTACAGAAGAACCAGTAAATATTTTCTCATCTGAATTGTGAGTTTCTTAAGGTTAGGGTAAATAGAGAAAAGAAGAGATTATTACTTGGAAAAACAGAAAAGGCAAGAGAAAGTAGTAATGTACAGTAAAGTTTCAGAAGGAAATTGGACAGTTGAGGATCACTCAACATTTAGTGACTTCTGTCATACTTTTTTGCAAAAATGTTATACAGACCATTTTTGGCCGTTCATCTCATTTTGTTTTACATAATCACTGAAGCAATTAGGAAAAAAAAAAAAAAACACCTGCTTTAAATGAAGAACCCGAGGAAAAGAAAAAAAATTGAAGAACTTGCCCATGGTTGGTACTAGGGAATGAAGGATAAAACACAAATTGGGGAAATCTAGGTTCTTCTTAAATGGGATCTTAGAAATTGTTTTTTAAGAGAAGGTATTTGTGCTTTAGTATACTTACATTTTATTATGTGTTATTCATTCTGAAATTATTTTACTTAGACATTGAGACAGCAGAATGAAAGTGGCTAGTAAAGAATGAAAATATCAGAAAATTTAGAATGCCATGTTGATGATGTCTGCTTTTTAAAGGTCTGTATATCAGAATTTGAGAGAATTGTTTTGAGACTAATGGGTGTATGTGTTAGTCCTCATGCTGCTATGAAGAAATACCTGAGACTGTGTAATTTATAAAGGAAAGAGGTTTAATTGACTCACAGTTTCACAGGGTTGGGAAGGCCTCGAGAAACTTCCAGTCATGGCAGAAGGGGAAGCAAACATGTCCTCCGTCACAAGGCAGCAGGCAAGAGAAGAATAACTGAGTGAAGGGAGAATCCCCTTATAAAACCATCAGATCTCAGTGAGAACTTACTATCACAAAAATAGGATGGGGGAAGCCACCCTCCAATTCAGTTACCTCCCACAGGGACCCTCCTAGACATGTGGGGATTATGGGAACTACAATTCTCAATGAGATTTGGGTGGGGACACAACCAAACCGTATCAGTCAGTGTACTTAAAATTTGGCATTCAGAAGTTTTTGCTGCCGTATTTTGAATTTACTTCTTAAATCACCTCAATTTGCTATTCTTTAATGTTAATCTTTTTTTTCCCCTAAGAGCAAGTTTCTCATCTTGGAGGCTGGAGGATTTATTTGTCTTTCCTGAGAATTTCCTTTCCTTATCTTTTTAATTGCGGTGCTGTTATGGGTCCTGTCCTAAATTTCTTCCTTAATTTCTTTTTCTCTTTTCATTTAATTTAGGCATATTAATTTTACATTAATGATCTGTGCCTCCTTTTATCTTGGAGGAAGAAATTGGTATTCTTTGAGTGTACTGTGAAATTCTTCCATTAAAATTAACAGCAAATATTGAAATACGTCTCTGATAATTAGGGAATTATTCATAGAAAGAGGAACAATTCTAGATGTTTTCAAAGGTCTTTTCAGTCAATATTTTACCTTACAGCTCAGTGGACAAAAAGCTCTTTGCAAAGTTTAGTATTTTTTTGGCCAAACTATTTCTGCTATACTACCAGCTACATAGCCTTTATAGTTGTTGAAAGTGTTTAAACATGAGAACCATCGCCTATCTATATATCTATGACATAAGATTTTCAGTGCCCTTTTAAAAAATAACACATATTCTACTGTTGCTTGCATCTGTTCCATCCTAGTTCTCTAGAAGAACTGCCAGTTAGAGTCTAGTTCTTTGTGTTGGTGTTCTAATTAATCAGGAAAGCAAAATTTGCTTTTATGTCTTTGTGAAAGCCCTTGCTAATTAGAAACATTACTTCAAAATTTTTTTCATATTTTCTCTGCTGAGCTTGTTCTTCTTTGGTTAGCTGTTCTTTGTTTTTTTAATTAGAGTAATACTATATAGACAACCTGTTTTAATGTATCAGATTCCTACATATAAAATAATTTAAGTAGGAGTTGATCCTTTGTATTGCTAAAGGTTATTCAGTTTTAAAAAAGAACTCAGCACGTTTCTTTTTAAATATTAAATTTCTTTTGTATATCGAAAATACAATTCAAATTTACATGATTTATATAGTATTTTTAAGGATACAATTCTCTAATAAGCTAAACTGCAACTATATATAAGTGCTTATTTCTTTTTAAGGACTATATTCTACTCTTAGATGATTTCTCATTATACCTACTGAATTTATGGTGATTTCAGTTTACTGGAAATTTCCTGTGGTTAATTAAGGATACAGTTTTGCAAGTAAAGTTTGATAACTCTAAATGAGAGAAATAAAACTTGAGAATTAGATAATTTTAGAAGATGGCATATTTGTACTTTATTTTGATTTTTGGAATATCTGTTAATTTAAAATAATCAGAACTACAGATGAACCTACTGACTGGGTAAAGGTGCCTTTTGATTAGGTATATATGAGTTTTTTATGTGCAGAAATTTTAATATATTTAATTGTAGTGTAAATCTGTTAGGTCTGGAAATGGTATAGCTTACTGTGCCAGTTCTCTAGCCGAAATCTTAATTGCGGGAGATGATGCATCTGTGTTTCAGTTGTGGACACTAAGAGGTGAGACAGTGGAGTGAGCGAGCATCTTGAGTGGTAGTAGAGTTCATGAGTAGCGATGAGATTGAGGTCCTGATTATGAATACTTTTCAGTTCATATTTTATGTGGATTGTTGCATTGCAGGCCACCAGTGATTTTGTAAAGGAGTCTTAGAATAATTGCTGTGTTCTATAAGCAGTATCTTTTGGAGAGTTATTTTGGAAGAAAATCATTTTGCTAAATATGAGAATAAATATTTACTTGATCATTAAAGACTGTATTTGTAATATGAATGTAAAACGGATTTGTGGATAGAGCTAATGTTGAGCAAATTTATGATGGGATTGTACCAAAATTATTCAGAGAATTTTTGAAGGATGACATAAAGCAGAAGGATTTTGTGACAGGTAATTAGTTTAAAAAAATACTGTAAATTTTTGACCCTACTTAAAAAACCCTGGAGTTGTGTAACGCACCTGCAGATGGCAAGATTGAGCACACAGTAGGTTCTCGGCCTTCACAGCAATTACGATCAGCTGAAGCTCTGTAGGCTTTGGAAACTTCAGTATCCTAATGGAGTAGATTTGGATCTGAATTCTTTTTCAAGTGCTCATATGTATTAGAGAACCACCAAGCACTTTTAACCAAAAAACAAGTTTTTATTGTTGCTTTAGTTAAATGTTTTCCTGATGTAAGGTTTTTTTTTTTCTTCAAACATGAGAACTTTATACTACCTTTTTTACACTACACTGTGATTACTGTGTACAGATCAGTGTCAGTGAAATAAAGAACACAACTGTATACTAGGCAAAGAACTTTATTAACCTTTGTTTCAAACTTTGTTCCCAAACTTCTTCGGCTTAATTAGCTGCAAAGAATGAATTGTGTATAAGCAAAAACTGAAAAGAGCTGCAGTGTCCAAGGGGCTTGGGCTTAAAAATATTAGAGATCTGGGTTTTATCAGACCCATAAACAAAAATTTCTTAAAAATATATAAGAAATTTTAAAAATTTCTTATAAAATTTTATAATTTTATATATAATTAATATAAAATAGCAGCTCCCAGTGACTTCTTCAAGTTTTATCTTCAGAAGTTGACTCATTTCAGTTTGCCTCATTCTTGGAAGCCTCATCCAAATTCTCCACAAGATCTGGAACTTCATCATCATCCTCCTCTCCAGTAGTGTGGTGCTTTTCCACCCACAGATTGTTTGGGCAGAGCTTCAGCCAGTCTCCTTAAACTAGTCGGACTGCCTGCACCAAGCTGGTTTAAGATGCTGGGTAGCATTTCTGTCAGCTGCTTTGTCTCAGTATGGCCTGTAATGGTGAAAGTGTTCATTGCCAGAAATGCCTGAACTTTAGGGTTGTTAAAGTGGATCGCTGTTCCTTGATTCGTAAACATATTCACCTCTTCAATGCTAGAGATTTCTAACTTCTTTAAGGAGAACTGACGTTTTTTATTATTTGCTGTGGCTGTTCCGTGAACTACCTTCTTTCTGTGAGCAGTTCCACCAATGTGCACTTTTGCCTGCAGTTTGGCGAGTTTTTCCTGGTTCATGATTGTTTCTTTCATCTTGTTGGAGCGGATAAGGGGCTGTGTGGGGGACTAGGGTTGGTGCTGAGAGGATCTCAGGGGAACCAGCTGAGATTAGGTGCACACACGTGGGGACGCAAGATGGCAGCTCCCTGTTGTAAGTTTTTTGGCATCATGTTGCAAGTTAAAACCACTTACACTGAGATTTCTGAGA
Source organism: Mandrillus leucophaeus (assembly GCF_000951045.1). Taxonomy (NCBI): domain Eukaryota; kingdom Metazoa; phylum Chordata; class Mammalia; order Primates; family Cercopithecidae; genus Mandrillus; species Mandrillus leucophaeus. Next base: position 4,400,077 of record NW_012101665.1, on the reverse strand, counting down.
TGTCTGCTGACTGCCTTAGGCTACTCTTATCATCATTTTAAAAATTATAGGTGTGCTTTGGCAGCGTGTAAATAGGTACTGATTCATTATTTTATCCACTGAAATAGTTTTAGCAGATTTACATATACAGTCCTTAAATCAATTCACAGATAAGTTTTTAAAATAGAAAATATCAAAGATAAAGTTATTTTCTTAGTAAAATACCTAAGTAGCTACATACATTGTATAATTTGGCTTGTAATTAATGTATTTCACTGTTAATATTTCTGATGGTAGTCTAGATGACTTTAAAAACGAAGATGAAAGTTTCCTTCACTGCAAATATTAAATTATTACTTTTTAAGTGTTTAATAAAGCTCTACATGTTGAATAATAAAGGGATTATTTTACATATTTAAGAGAATTTTTATTTAGGAAATTAACATTCAGCCTAATGTTATATCTAACATGGTATCCTTTTGTACAATTGTATCAAATAAAGAACAGAAACTTTATTATGGCTTCTAGTGATGCCCTAACCACTGGTGTTTCCTTTTTCTTGTGTTCCCTCTTCATGTGCATACTCCGTGCTCCCCTTTGGGTTGACTTGTAATCTGACTCTTGTGACAGATATTAGGAGGTGGAGCAAAGGAATTTCAGACCAGTCAGCTAAGAGACTGCTGTGGGGTAAGAAAAAAAAAAATTATTTAGCCTCTTAAAATTACTCTTATCAAAGGAAAAGAAGTTGGAAGCACATGATAATATAACCAGAAACATGACACAGAAGAATTAAGGGAAGAGTAGAGGAGACACGTAGATAAGTTAGATAGCTACTGCTGAGGTTTTTTTTAGGTGGGGGTGGGGTTTCATGTTGAAGCCTGTGCTTTCCTTTGACTGAATCTGGCTTAATTTCTGTAAACATCCCTCCTTCTAGGATGAATCAGTGCATCTTAGCCATGTCTATACCTGTAGCAAAATACTGATGATGAAAGTTTACGGGCAATTTTAAAAAGGGAGAAGAAAAAGTGAAAAACCTTGATGTTTCAAGGATCCCACAGTTTCTGCCAAGTTTGAACACATTCCAGAATCCAAAAAAAAGTGTGTACTTTTGAAGCTGTATTTTTCAGGTGTTTGTATGTACATTTCCATAAGTTGGAAATCAATCGACAATAAATACATACTTTAAAATATTTCTTTTACTTTGGCAGTTACATGTGTGTGCAGAATTCCTACAATTTTTCAATCTCTTTATTCAATTTATTAGGATATCTGTACGGTTTTTCCTATGAAAAGTAATTTCAGTGGAGAGATTTAGCTAGGAACTTCATTAGGCAGCCTGTGTGATTCAGGAGCAAAGGAATAGCCTGTTAGTTTAATTTTGCAAACATATGAGTTGAGGGCAAGTATGTAGGCATAAGTGGTCAGAAGCGAATTATGGATCTGGTGGCTCTGGTTTGCTAAGGCGTTTCTGTCTATCTCAGTCGTGCAGGACCTGGCCGTCCTGTTCTATTGCTCACTGAAGGCCAAAGCTTCGCAGAGCAGAGTGCTGACATGATTCTCATTGTACATTTGATGCTGAAAGCACTAACATGTAAGCTCTGGAAAGCATTTAATCACTGTAGTTTCTAAATAGTCAAGTCTAGTGAGAGCAACTTTTAGTAATTTACAACATAAAAAGTTGAGTGTTTTTTCCCCTAAAAATCTTACTTTATTAAAGCACTTAATTTTAAAGGAGGAAGAACTTCTTAGTTTTCCCATTAGAGATCAGAAAAGAAAAGAGCATAATGACTGCATATTACACAATCTTCACGTAAGCATAGCAGTTTAAATTTACAATCAGGGTATCCATTATAGCTACATTTAGTCAGTTGAAACATGTAAAAAATTAATACTAATAAACTCAGTGTGTTCCACAGTACTCTGGTGCTTACCTTGTTTATTATTTTTTGTTAACTCAAAGACACAGCAAATCTGTCACTATACTATATCTTGCTTATAATGAGGACCAGAAAAGAATGTTTATTTGAAAGATGGCAAAGAAAAATCTCCTTCTTGCTTTAAAAAGATGTTTAAAAAGCGTATATTCCTGTGTTGCATTTTTAATGAGCCAAGATGTATTTTCAACATATATCTTCCCCTCTATTGCGTATTACAAATAAACAAAAAATTAACAAACTTGGCATTCTAAAGTATGTTCATAGAATTTCAATGCTAATTTAATGTGCTTTGAAAATTCATATAATTCATCATTGTTATCTTTTTCTTTATATTTAAACTAATTGCTCATAGGTATGTGTTCAAAATAAATGAATTTAAGCATGATTTTATATGGTGTTCTTTTTAATAACTATGCAAACATATTTATTTCAACAGACAATATTAATGTCTGTTGATTAGGCAGATTTCAAAATTGTTTTCCTTGTGTACCAGGGAAGTAAATGCAAGTTTCTTTAATGAGAGCAACTCAGATATGTAATTTCAATCTGGTTGTTGTTATTGTTAAAGGGATAGGGAACCAAGGTAGCAGAAAAGACTAAAGCAGGATTTTTTATTTTATTTTTACTTTTAAAGAAAACAATACATTTACATAACAAATAATGGAATTATAGTGGCCACTGTGCCTACTGGCCCCCGCCCCCCCACCCCACCCCACTACAGCACACACTGGGATAGTGCTGAACAAAATTACAGGTTTAGGATATGATGTACATCAATAAGTTGCCTGTCCTATGGCCGTCAGTTGCATGCCAGATAATGATAGCATTATCATCTTTATTTCTTAGCATCTTTACTTTAGAGCTAGAAGAGACCCTAGGAATCATATCATTGAAGGACTACACTTTAAAGTTAGGACCTAGAGTTAATAAACAATTTTTTGGCTGTTGCATAGTTGTGGGCCATGCTGGGACATGAATCCAAGTTTTTCCCTTCCAAGTTCAGTGACTCTTTTCATCAAACCATGCTGCTGCCCTAATGTTCTCTTTTCTTTTTTTTTTTCTTGTTCTTTTTTTTTTTTCTCCCCCTTTTTTTTTTTGAGGCAAGGTTTCACTGTGTCACTCAGACTGGAGTGCAGTGGTGAGATCACTGTTCACTGCAGCCTCAACCTCCCTGGCTCAAGTGATTCTCCCACTGCAGCCTCCCCAGTAGCTGGGACTATAGGCATGCGCCAAGCTAAAATTTTAAAATGAGCCTGGCTAATTTTTAACAGTTGAGGTCTATGTTGCCCAGGCTGGTAATTTTTTAAATAAATGAAACATTTTTACTGGTGGTTGTTAGTCAGTTAAAGTAGTATGCGTTGAGTCTGGCAAAATTCATAATTAGGTTTCAGTAAATGTGTGTTGTATGTATTTTTTAAATCTCTGATAACCTAAGGTATCCTTAAGCTACCAGATGGAAAATTTGAGTTTCAACATAGCCACATCTATGATTTTTTCTTACTGTGGATGAATGTAGGTTGACTTGCCTTAAATCAGAATGCAAATATGTATATTTTGTATATTGATTGAAGTTGTTAATTTGTCTTAGTGAAAAATTGGAAGCACTCCTTAATGAAAATTAACATGTAAGTTGAAGCCACAACTTTGTTCAATATTTTTTCTTCCTGTATGTATTAGCCTAGTGCGACCATCATTGTTTTTGACTATACTGAACACTAGAAAGATGCCAGTGTTTGTGCTGTAGAAAAAATCCACTCCCATGATGTGGATCCTGAGTAACATTCTTTTTTTTAATTAAATTTTTTTTAGAGATAGAGTCTCACTGTGTTGCCCAGGCTGGTCTTGAACTCCTGGTCCTTATCCCAGGTTTGAACTCCTGAACTCTTAGCCTCCCAAAGCAGTGGGATTATAGGTGTGAGCCACTGTACCTAGGCCCCCCATCACTATTCTTTTATGGCAAGTATGCTTGCAGTTGTCACAAGAAGAACCTGCCCAGGTTTGCTTTAGAATATGTGAATTCAACTTGAAATATTATGCTGCTATTAAAAATTATATTGCCAAAGACTGAACCAACAAGGAAAAATACTTTCATGGTACTGGTAGGTAGAAATGGTAGGATGTAATTTCATATGACTGATTTTAAAAATTACATTTTTGTTATAAAATTCTTGAAAGTAAATATATCACACAGTGGTATATAGTGGAAATATGCATGTCCTCCCCCCTTCACTTTTCCTTACTTTCTACACTTTTTCTAGTAACCACTTTCTGTATTAAAATAATAAACTTGAGGGAGAAAAATCTATAAATATTTATCTTTACAGACGAGCTACGGAGACAACTGAAAAAGTTGTGTTTATAATGTTTCAAGCTCAAAAGAGCCTACTAACCAGAATGATACTTGCTCAGTCTTACTAAGCATTGAAAGTATAGGTATAGCTTATTACTCTAATAACTAGTGTTACTTCATGTTAAAAATGCAGGATTTGTATAGAATTCATGTTAGGTGCTCTTCTGTTTTACTTGTACTAACTCATTTAATACTAACAAAAACCCTGTGAAGCAGTAGTGGTGGTTGTTGCTCTTGGGGCCTAAAAATATTTGTAATTTTTTTAAGTTAACATAGCTAATAACCAGTGCAGCCCAGTTTTGAACTGGTGTCACACCAGAGCCTATAATTTTAAGCATTATATAGTAATTACCTAGATTTTGTGTTGTGGTATAGAAAAGGTGACTTAGAAAGAAAAAGGGAAAAATAGTCAAATAAAAATAGTCAAACTGTACCTAATGTAAGATTTTGCCTATAAACTGAATGGTAAATGCACAAATTTCTGTTTGTTGCCGTGTCACGTAAAAATGGCTAGATTGAGTATCATTAAATTTAGAGGGTATATGAGGAGCCCTATATTGTAGGCTAGATGGTCTCCTTGAAATTACCTTTCTGGGGTGGATCTCAAAGATGGGCAGTGGACTTCTCAAGTAGCTGAAACAGAGAGATAATGAGAGATTTCAAGCCACTGCAGATTAAGAGAGAGGAGCCTTGTATATAAAGATAATGAGGATAGAGACCAAATCGTGGTTTAAAATATGAGCTCCAGGCCGGGTGTGGTGGCTCACGCCTGTAATCCCAGCACTTCGGGAGTTGGAGACCGGCGGATCACGAGGTCAGGAGATTGAGATCATCCTGGCTAACATGGTGAAACCCCGTCTCTACTAAAAATACAAAAAATAGCCGGGCGTGGTGGCGGGCACCTGTAGTCGCAGCTACTTGGGAGGCTGAGGCAGGAGAATGACGTGAACCCAGGAGGCAGAGCTTGCAGTGAGCTGAGATAGTGCCACTGCATTCCAGCCTGGGCAACAGTGCAAGACACCATCTGAAAAAAAAAAAAATATGAGCTCCAAATGAAGGTCCCAAGGGTAGGCTCCAAATTGTAGTCAATCTAAAATTGGTTTTAAAAGCAGCAGTTTCTCTTGTGGGCAACTGCATCCAGCAGGAGCAGCAGGGATTCCTAACAGAGGTTGATAATTCTTCTGAAAAACTAGGTAGGCTAGCTAGTTAATCAATAATGAATTCCCATGTATCCTGCTTCAAATAGGAAGTCAAATATGAAAAACGATTTTATGAAAGAGGAATTCAAAGTTTTCTTGATCATATTCCTTATAATTAGCAATTTTATTAATTTCTCTATTCTTTTCCAAATCCTATTTTCATTGGTGCTTTAGCAAGGTTATAAATAACTAACGTTTGTGCCTTATGTGATAAATAGAATAAAGACATTTTAAAAATAGAATAATTTTATGGCCTTAAGAGATTATGATTTAATATATAATTCAAATATTTTAATTGAATATTTGAATATTTCTGTAGGTATTCCTTTCTTTCATTTACTAGTCAAAGACAAAATTCTCATCACCTAGCAGAAAGGAAATGGATCTTCCAGTCTGGGTAACATGGTGAAACCCCATCTCTACAAAAAAATTAAAAATAAAAAATTAGCCGGGCATGGTGACACATGCCAGTAGTCCCAGCTTCTTGGGGACTGAGGCAGGAGGATCACCTGAGTCTGGGAGATTGAGGCCTGTGGTGAGCTGTGATTGTGCCACTGCACTCCAGCCTGGGTGACAGAGCGAGACCCTATCTCAAAGAAGAAAAAATAAACCAGAAAGGAAACAGATCTGTATTAACTCTTCTGGTGGGAAATGAGGATATTGGCATCTGTTGAAAATAACCTAGTAAAAATTTGTTGGATTCACGAATGAGTGTGAGGCACGCTTCTAGCACAATAAAATATATCTTTTTCTAATTTACTTATGCCTCATAACAGTCATGAACGTCTTCACAGGTAGGTGTAAATATTCTCATTTTATGGAGATTAATGTGCAGAGAAAGTAATATGGCCAGAGATAGTGCACAGTGGAGCTCAAGTTCCACACAGACCTTCTGACTCCAAGTCCATTACTCTTGTTGTATAGATATATATATACACATCACAAAAAAATGTCGTAATTGTTCAAAGTTCCAAGGATAGGCATTGATTATTTTGGGTCAAAAGATTAGATGATTATAACTTATTTCAAAATTGATTTAGCCAGAGAATGTTGAACCCTAAACACAAAGTACTATGTTATTGCTCTGTGGGATATATGAACTCCTTGTCTTTAAGAAGCACGTAATGTAGTTGAGGTTGACATATACATTAACAAAAAGAGCAATACTATTTAATTAATGTGTAGTGTATATATATAGGCATTCTATGAGTGCCCCTAGAACTGTGTCTCCTGTCACATGCTAGGTATCCGATAAAGATTGATTGATTGAATGAGTCTAAATTAGAGTGTATTGGTTAGGGAGGGATTCAGGGATTAGATAAGACTTGTGGCAAGGTCTTAGAAGACAACTAAAATTTAGATGCCATGAGAAAGGTGGTGTTGGAGAGGATGGCATTCCAAACAAGAGACACAGGATGACCAAAGAAGAGGTGAGAATGAGGAAAGCCCATACAGGGCTTTGAATAGAGCAGTTTGGCTAGAAGGAGCCATTTGTATAGAGTAATGGAAGATACAGTTAGAAATACAGCTTTGAGCCAGGCTTAGAGACCTTTACATGCTAGATTAAGGAGTTTTCATTTTATTGTTCAGCAGTGGTTGCTGTCAAAGAGTTAAATTCCAGGAGCTAACAAGTGACATTACCAAAGTAACATTTTATGTAGATTGATTTGCTCTTAAAGCTGGGCATGTTGGCCTGCACCTGTGGTCCCACCTACTCTGGAGGCTGAGGTAGGAGGATCACTTGAGCCCAGGAGTTTGAGGCTGCAATGAGCTGTGATTGTGCCACTGTACTCCAGCCTGGGTGACAGAGCAAGACTCCATTTCTTTTTTTGTTTTGTTTTGTTTTGTTTCTTTTTTTTTTTTTTTTTTTTTTTTTTTTTTTTTTTTTTTTTTTTTTTTTTTTTTTTGAGACAGTGTCTTACTCTGTAACCCAGGCTGGAGTGCAGTGGCGTGATTTCGGTTCACTGCAACCTCTGCCTCCTGGGTTCAAGTGATTCTCCTGCCTCAGCCTCCTGAGCAGCTGGGACTACAGGCATACGCCACCACACCCAGCTAATTTTTGTATTTTTAGAGATTTTTGTATTAGAGATGGGGTTATACCATATTGACCAGGCTGGTCTCGAACTCCTGACCTCGTGATCCCTCAGCCTCCCAAAGCGCGGGGATTACAGGAGTGAGCCACCATGCCCAGCCGACTCCGTCTCTTTAAATAAAAAGAAAAAAAGAAAAACAAGCAAACAAAACCGGAAGTTCTGGTTTGCTCTTGGTACACAGGGTGAATTTGGAAATTGGAGAGAAAATAGACCAGAGGTGAAAATTCTACTGAGAGAGGCTATGTGTTGGCTTAGAACAGTAGGGATGGCATTCCAGATGGACTGAGTGTCTCTGACATCAAAAAGATTTGTCAGAACCTGATTATTGTCAAGAGAAAGTCAGTATTTAAAAAAAAAAAAAGAATTACATATAGGATAATAGTCTTAAAGTTGTTCTCTGAGAATCAGTGTCTTATTAGTGTATTCTAATTGAGAACTGCCATACTGTCATTCACTTAATCTGGATTTTAGTTTTTTGCTATTTTTTACCAGTTGAAAAATATAACACTTACTGTTTCAGCTTGTGCTGCCGTAACAAAATACCGTAGACTGGGTGACTGAAACAACAGATATTTATTTCTCACAGTTCTGGAGGCAGGGAGTCTAAGATCATGGTGCCAGCATGGATCCCAGTGAGAGCTCTCTTCTTACACATGGTGGTCTTCTTGCTGCATCCTCACATGGCAGGGAGAGAAAGAAAGAGAGAAGGGGAAGTCTCTGGTCTCTTACGTGGACACTAATTCCATCATAAGGATCCCATTCTCATGACCTCCTCTAAACATAATTACTCCCTAAAGACCTCACCTCCAAATACCATCACATTAGGGGTCAGGACTTTGATTTATGAATATTGTGCCCCATAGACATTGAGTCCATATATGTAATTTTAAGCCCTTTTTGGGTTATTTATATCATGCTTTTCTTTTCTTAGAGGTAAGTACTATCTAGAATTTATTGTGTCTTATACCCATTTAAAGAAAAAAGTTTACTCTTTATGTATTTGTTTATAATATTTAGTATTTTTTAGGTTTGAAAGCTCAGTTAAATAGTATACTGTTCGTATTATTCTGCAACTTCTTTTTTTCCCATAACATTATGGGGTTTTTTTGGTGATAATATCCATGTAGTTGCAAGTCAGTCAAATGTGCAGTATTCCATTTTGTGAACATAGACAATTTATCAGTTTTTCTCTTGATCTGCATTTAAGTTGTTTCTAATTTTTTCCAATTTCAGGCATTCCAGCAGTGAACATTTTTGTTCATGATACCTTACATAGATATGACAGTTTCTTTGGGGTATTACCTATGAGGGTAATATCCCTAGACTGGGTTACATGTGATTTTTAGCTTCATTAAATATTTTCAACTTATTCCAATTTACATTGGAGCCTGAAGTATATAGGTTGACATTTGGTATAATACTTTGTTGTTGTTGTTAAGAGATGGAGTCTCATTCTGTTTCCCAGGCTGGAATGCAGTGGCACTATCACAGCTCTCTGCAGCCTCTAACTCCTGGAATCAGGGGATCCACCCACCTCAGCCTCCCAAGGAGCTGAGACTACAGGTGTGTACCACCATGTTCAGCTAATTATTTTATTATATTGCCCAGACTGGTCTCAAACTCTTGGTCTCAGGTGATCCTCCTGCCTCAGCCTCCCAAAGTGGTGGGATTACAGGCATGAGCCATTGCACTCAGCCAAGACTTTTTTTTTTTTTTTGAGACGGAGTTTTGCTCTTGTTACCCAGGCTGGAGTGCAATGGCGTGATCTCAGCTCATCGCATCCTCTGCCTGCCTGGTTCAAGTGAGTCTCCTGCCTCAGCCTCCCAAGTAGCTGGGATTACAAGCAGGCGCCACCACGCCTGTCTAATTTTGTATTTTTAGTAATGACAGGGTTTCTCCATGTTAGTCGGGCTGGTCTCGAACTCCTAACCTCAAGTGATCTGCCCGCCTTGGCTTCCCAAAGTGCTGGGATTACAGGCATGAGCCACCACACCCAGCCCACTGTTTTTTTTAAGACTTAATTTTTGTTAGCATGAGGGGTGTGAAATGGTATTTTGCTATTCAGTTTCATTATGCATTTTCTGGTTACTGTTGAGATTACACAGTGCACAGTGGCCATTCCGATTCCTTCTTCTGAATTGCCTGTTAATATATTTTGCCCATTTAGCTGTAGGGTGAATTTTTTTTTTTTTTTTGAGACGGAGTCTCACTCTGCCTCCCAGGCTGGAGTGCAGTGGCTCCATCTCGGCTCACTGCAAGCTCTGCCTCCCAGGTTCACGCCATTCTCCTGCCTCAGCCTCCCAGTGATGTTTTTTATATTGACTTACAGATATTGATGTATTCCAAATACTTCAGGTGGAATTTTTAACCTTTGGTGAACTAACTGTGTTAGTATAATAGAACTCTGTATCAAATCAACTTTGGTGAAAAAGGTGATCTTGTTTTGGAAAAAGGATCATACCACTTACATGAAATGGAGTAATCTGGTCACTACAGTTGTGCACCCTTATACATGGTTTCAGTTATCTGCGGTCAACTATGGCCCAAATTTATTGCATGGAATATTCCAGAAATAATTCATGAGTTTTTAATTGCATGCAGTTCTGGGCATTGTGATGAAATTTCCCGCCATCCTGCTGTGTCCTGCCTAGGAGATGAATCTTCCCTTTGTCCCTCATCTCCACACTCTGTGTGCCACCCACCTGTCAGTCACCTTGTAGCCGACTTGGTTTTCAGGTTGACTGTCTAGGTATCCCAGTGCTTGTATTCCGGTGACCCTTATTTGACTTAATAATGGCCCCAAGGCCCACGACTATTGATGCTGGCAATTTGGATACTCCAAAGAGAAGCCGTAAAATGCTTCCTTTAAGTGAAAAGGTGAAAGTTATCGACAAGGCTGAGGTTACCAAAATCTATAGTAATAATGAATCTTCTATTCTGAAATTGTAAATAGTATATTGTTATAATTCTATTTTATTATTAACTATTGCTGCTAATTTCTTACTGTGTCTAATTTATAAGTTAAACTTTATAGGTATCTGTGCATAGGAAAAGGAAAAACCGGTGTATGTAGAGTTCAGTAGTGTCTGTGGTTTTAGGCATCCACTCGAGGATGAAGGGGACTACTGTACTTCACTTCCCTAAAGATAAAAGAAATACAATCTCTATTGCATCAAGGCTGAAATTACAGCAGCCGTCTCAGGCCTTCTTCCCTTGTCCCACATTGACCGCCACTGTTTTTTTGCACTTGTGTCCACTGGCCCCCTTGTCCTTCCTGTCCGACCAAGCTCATGTAAACCTATTTAAAAGTTGGTATTCCACTTGTTGAGAGACCTGGCTTTGCCTGGCAGCATGGGTGCTTGATTTTGCCTTTGAATCTTTCCCACAGCAGTCCTAGCCAAGTTCGTATTTGGGCTATGATTCAAGGAACTGCAATTAAGAGTAACCCTGATTTAATTTTCCCGTCTTCTCTCCTCTTTGTAAAGGTACTTTAAGGTGTGTAAGTTTTAAAAATCCGTATGGTAACTTCTGTAGGACCAAAGGACTGGACATGTTGATTATCTGTGCATGTGCTTAATCATTAAAATTATATGAAAGTTAGTACAGTAAATATGATAGTAGTTAAAGAACCAAGTGAGACTCTGGGTTTGAAATCAAGCTCTGACACTTACATAAAAAAGGGGATAGTATAAATACCTGCTTCATAGGGATGTTGTTAAAGGAGATGTATATAAAGTGTTTAACATTAGGCTTAGCACTTGCTAAGCACTCAATAAATATTAGCTGGTCTCAAAATTAATTTGAAGCTTTGATATTGAGAAGGTATTAGAGTATGAGGTGCTTGTTAATTTTTTGTATTATAATTATTTTATAATATCTTCTATATATACTGAAGTTTAAAATTTTTAACTTATTTTACATGTTTTCCTAAATGAAGACTTAGATCTCTCTGCAGTGGTTGGCCATCATATTCACTGTTTGCTGTATCCACTTTTTTCCTCTCATCTGGAGCATGACTATAATTTTGTACTTTTTTTCATTTTTTTTCTATAAAAGCATATTGTCATATAAGCAAGGGAGAGGGTTAGCTTTGAAGAATCACCTTTTGTGTAATACGCTGTTTTATCTTTACTATCACCTATAATAGGGGCCTGGGTGGTGTGGCATTTCCCAGTAAAATGTCTGCTTTGTTCACTCACTAGTTTATGTTTCAGTAATTATTGTGATTGCTCCCTTTTTTTGGTAAGCATTTTGTAAATGTTTTAGTTGTTAATCATTTTTTAGATGGAAACTTTTACTTGACAGTCCGTTTTTTAAGGAATAGATTCCTTATTAAAGTAAGTGTTACTGTTCCTGCTTTTAAGGAAAACAAATTGACAGCCTTTAGTATCTTTAAGAGTAGGACATGGATGTTAGTGTACTGTTCAGTAATTTAAAATTGACTATGTAATTGTGCTTGTGATAGTTAACACTAGAAGTTGAACAGTTAATTTGTTCATTATAATGTTTAAAGCAAATGGTTAGGTATGTGTCTACCTTAGCCCCACATATAGATAGACCCTTCATCCTCGTTAGACCCTACCTTGTTGGTTTAGAGTTAAAATTTATTTGGAAGTTTCAGGTCAAGAAATAATACATTTGAGATGTTAAAGACTCATTTCCAGCCAGACATAGTGCCTCATGCCTGTAATCCCAGCACTTTGGGAGGCCGAGGAGGGTGGATTGCTTGAGTCCAGGAGTTCAAGATTAGCTTGGGCAACATGGTGAAACCTTGTCTCTACAAAAAAAATTAAAAATTAGCTGGGTCAGGGGATCACTTGAACCCAGGAGGTCAAGGCTGCAGTGAGCTGTGATCACACTACTATTCTCCAGCCTGGGCGACAGACCGAGACCTTGTCTCAGAAAAACAAAAACAAAACACAAAGACTCATTTTCATTGTCTAAGCATATATTCATACATTGACAGCATCTAAGCTACTGGATAATGGATCTTTATTTGATTTTGCTTTAACTTTGTTAGGGAGGGTTATGGTTCTAACTTTGTTTCCTGGTAGTGGTGTTGAACAGGAAGGGATGAGTTAAAGGGGTTGTCTTCTTGTCAGATTTTCTTTACACTTTGTATTTGACTCATTCTGCTGACTAATAAGCCTTGTGTTTAACACCGAATCAGGGACTCAGTACAGTGAATTTGTTCTTTATTCAATCATTTTAATTTCTCTTTACATATAGCATAGTGATTCCCAGTCATAAGACTTTTATGTGCGAGAGCATCTCTTAATAACAAAACACAGAAGTTTGTAATAACATTTAGTGTAAGGATTGAGGTTTTATTGAGTGATTATTTTTATTTAATCATTGCTTTGATAATACTTTTTCAACCGAAGTTTGAGGTTAAGTGTCTAAGCCTCTAAATTCTATTTCTAGTTTTATATATTTTAATCATGGTAAAGTTTTATACACATAATTGCTGTATACATATTTCTTCATCTAACATTTTACAAATAATAGTAATTTCTCTTCCATGTCTTTTGGTAATAATTATTTTTCTCTATGAAACTTTTTATGGTTCTCTGGAATAAAATGTTATTGAAGTATAACAAAATAATTATGACTACCATCAAATTTAAGTTTACATTATGTACCAAGGTATCATAATAAGCCCTGTAGGGAATACAAAGATGAGTAATACAATCGCTATGCTGGTCTATTTCATGTTTATAATATACTTAAGGCAAAATAAGTACGTAGGCAGTAATAACCATGTTATAACATGAATAGTTTTCTACTTTTGTGTCCTTATTTCCTGATACAGGCACATATTTATAGACTGACCAAAAGGCTTTGTCAGAGTAGTCCAACGATTTCAGGGGATTGAGAGAGGGGAAGGTCTCACTTGTATGAAGCACTTAGGAAAGGCCTTCTGAGGCAGCAGCTATTGAGACAATAAACCTTTGAGGGTCAGTAAGACTTACATAGGCAGAGGATGGAAGGAAAGGTCACTCAAAATGGAAGGATGGAAAGCATGAGCAATGATCTGTCTGCATGAAAATGCCAGGCCAAGTCAAAGAATACTTCACACAGTGTGAGTTTGCTTGAAACTCAGACCATACAGCTAGGGGAATATTTGATGGACAGAGCTAGGAAAATGAGTAGATTGCACAGGTCCCTGAATGCCAGATCCCTGTTTTGATTTCACAGAGAGTAAGAAAAAGATAAGTGACATTTATTGAGTTCCTACTATATGTTAAGAACTATGTTAGATGGTTAATACAATCACGTTTAATCGTCAAATCAGTACTGTACAATAATTTCTGTCTCCATGTTACACATGAGGGAATTGTGACCTAATAACTTGGTGCTAATTATAGGATAGTTTGAGTAAGGGAGAGACCTGGCATGAGAAGTTATTGGTGGTGCAGTTACTGAAGAGAAAGAAATCCTGGTAATTGCAGAGGGATTGGAAAGAAGGTGATGTGATCAAGAGAAACTGCGAAAGTAGAATCTAAAGGTCTTGGAAATTGATTGGATTTGAAGATTGAGAGAAAAAGGAGTTAAAAAAATTCGCTGGTGACTTATGAAATGAAAAGTAGCAGATACAGATTTCCTGTCTCCCCTCTCCTGGGAAAAAAAAATAGCAGATAAAGAAAGAGTTCCTCAGAAAGGTGAGGAGTTCAATTTTGGTTACATCTAGGGAGAGATGTTCATGAGAGCTTGAAAGTTGGGTACTGTAGTAGCTAAGGTAATATCCTGAAGCTACAAATGAAAAATGGGTCTCATTTACATGGATATGATCTTTGATACTGTATCAGCAGACAAGATTTCAAGGAGCAGCTTTGTAGTGAGAAGAAAAGGCAAGGTTGTTATTCAAGAAATGCCCATCAGGCCAGGCGCGGTGGTTCACACCTGTATTCCCAGCACTTTGGGAGGCCGAGGCTGGCATATCACTTGAGCTCATGAGTTCAAGACCAGCCTGGGCAACATGAGGAAATCCTGTCTGTACAAAAAATATAAAAAATTAGCTGAGCATGGTGGTGTGCCTCTGATCCCAGCTACTGGGGAGTCTGAGGTGGGAGGATCACCTAGAAGGCGGAGGTTACAGTGAGCCGAAATAGTGCCACTGTACTCCAGCCTGGGTGACAGAGCGAGACTGTGCCTCAAAAAAAAGGAAAAGAAAAAAGACATGCTCATCTGGTTTTTTTTTTGTTTTTTGGTTTTTGTTTTTTTGTTTTTTTTTTGCTCTTGTTGCAGAGGTGGGGCTCAGTGACAGGGAGATGCAGACCCAAGACAGGTCAGGGTGGTAGGAAAGGAGAAACAAGATAGTGCCAGTGTCACTGAAGCCAAGGGACAACAGTGAAAAAGTTCTCTGATAGAGGCCAAATTGTATAAGACTTCAGAGAATGGCAGGAAACTATAGTCTCTGTGTGGTTCTCCAGGGCCAGCGACCCTATGGCATTTGGAAAGGGGCGGGGGCGGTTTTGATGTGTGCCTTGCTAACAGTCTAGCAAAGCACAGGGGAGGCCCCGACGGCCCCATCTCAAATATCCACCTCCTGCCCTCTTCTCTAATCCTCCTGCCTGCCACTCTTCCTCCTTAGTGCTTATCATCATCTTACATACTATATCTTTTCCTTATTTATCTTGTTTATTGTCTGTCTCTAGATTGTTAGGTCGAGAGGGCAAAGAAACTTATCTGATTGGTTTGCTGCTATATGCAGTGCCTAGAACAGTGCCCTGCATTTAGGAAGGACCCCAAGGAATGGTTCATGAATAAATGTGTGGCAATTATTGTGATTTGAATAACTAACCTTTCTCCTTCAATATACTGTAAGCTTCTTAAATGGAACTGAGTCTTCTTTGTAACCCTAACAATGCCTTACATGTTATTGTAGCTGATATATAAAGTTTTATTTATAGTAGCATCAGAAGGGAAAAACCAGGGATTTGGGACTTAACTGGTCTGAACTTAAATTTCTTCTGTTCTTACTAATATGGCCCCAGTTAAACGACCAGACCTCTCTCTAAGCCCTATTTTCTTTAGCTGTAAAGTGGACTAAACTAGTACCTCTGTCATAGGGCTGTTGAGGATTAAAAGATGACACCTATCAGAGTGGCTGGCATATTGTTTGTGCCCAGTAAATAGTGTTTTGCAGTCTTTCTACTCTGTAACCTCAAGTAAATTACTTCACTTCACTGAGCCTCAGTTTTTTCATCTCTAAAAGGGAAGGATGAAACCAATCTCATGAGATTTGGAGGAACCAATGAGACAGTAGGCACAGGTGCCCTCTGTTCTTTTTGTATCATGACTGAGAGCAGACTCTGGAACCAGACTGTATGAATTCCAATCCTAACCCGTTTACTTTAGCTTTACTTGACTTTTCTGTGCCACAGTTTCCTCATGTGTAAATTGGGAGACATAACAGTACCAGCTCCATGGTACTGTGAAAGAAATGGATGTGAATATTAATTAAAAGCTTAGACCGATATTTGGCATATGGTAAGCACTAAAAGTGTTTGATTTAAAAAGTAATAAAATAGTGTGCCTTTATTGCTTTTTTCTTTCTCTTCAGTCTGTCAAATGGTATAACGAATGAGGCACCTTTACAATGAAGTCGGCCATGTTTATGTTGGAAAATATAATGAAACAACAAAAACAATACTACTGCTTCTTCATGGTTTGACCTGACTGGGTAAGGCAGCTGTGGTCCCAAATCTTCCACGCAGCGGCACTGTAAAATCTGTCCTTTAGTCTCTGTTCTTGTCGAGATTCATTTACTAGCAATGGCAGCCTGATTGAGAGCTTGTCTCTGAATAATGTTTTTGTCACTTGCAAATCTGCCTCCATTTCCTTGCCTCCCCTTCTGCCAGCTGGTCTCTAGGAATGGTTGGGAATGTAGTTTGAGTATAAACCTGGGAGGAAGCAGCAAAATTAGAGGGACAGGTGGTGAGTGGCTGGCCGATCTGGAAATCTTCCCCTCTTGCTAGGGAAGGTTTTCTGTAGTAGCAGTAACAAAACTCTAAGAACATATCCTTAAATGTGTCCCTCAGTTCTTTAATTCTGTCAAGAATAAAAGCTCTCTGTATGTAAAGAACCATGGAGCTTATTGCATCACTGATGACTTGGCTGGATCTTTATTCACATCCAAAACAGACTTAGGAAGGAAAGGTAGCTGCTTCAAGTCAGCAGATTCAGCTTCCATTCATGTAGCAAGTTGCTGTTGCAAAAGCTGTTGTGTAGATCTTCTTTCCGCTAGCAGAGGTTCTCCTGGATCTTCTTTGTGTGTGATTCATGGTTATGCCTAATCTTCCCCTGACTGTCACCTTGGTGCTGGGATGGCAAGCATGCTTCACTCTCTGGTGCCAGTTCCTATTGATTATAGTGATTGCATGGAGTGCTGTGTTGAGGAGAATTGAGAGGCCACATATAGGCTTAGAAGTGATTAATTGGCAACGTCTGCTGTGTGAGGGGAGAGGAGGTAACCACAGCGTATGTGTTGTGCATGTGCTGGACGTGATGGATTCCACGCTAGGGCTTACCCTTGAGAGATTCAAAGTTGCATTTTGTGTCTGTGTATTTTTGTCTTTGAATTAGTATGTACTTATTACTATATTACACAGTAAAATATAAATAAACTGGGAATTACCGATTAGCTTGGGTTATATAGAATTACCTATGTATGCTTTTCATGGCTTGCTTAAAGCGTGGATCTAAATTTTTATTAGTTCTTACATTTCTGAAATAAAATTCTCTACATTTCTCTACACTTTTTGTGAGTTTCTCTTGTTTAGTCAATATATAATTTTGATCTCCTGTTTTTTAAGTTTGGCAGAAAATACTCTTAAATTTTTGGGTAATTTCACTTACCAAACTACTGACAAATTAACATGAGTCGCTTGCAACGTTGGGCACACAGCAGGTGGCTGTGATAGACTTGGGGGTTCCAATCATTGTAGAACAAACCAGACATCTCTTTCGTTAAGGAATGGTCATGTGTCTATTGTCCCTTGGCTTCTCTCCTTATGGGTCAGAGGTATTCCTCAGTTTAACCACTGAGGTATAAAGGTATTTTTAAAATTTTATTTTGTTTCCTTCTTGTGAATCAAAGTAAGTCTTTCCTAATTTGGCAGCTGACAAAGAATACTCTTTCATTGAGTTAGAATGTTGAAAGTATAAGCAAAAATTTGAGAGGCACTTTTTATATTTGCTAAGTAAAAAAATATTTATATTAGGCCTTTCAAAAAAGTATGATAAAATACACATAAAATTGACCCTTTTAACCATTCTTAAATGTATAGTTCTGTGGCATTAAGGGTATTCACACTGTTATACAACTATCAACAACATCCATCTTCACAATTTTTTCATCTTCCTTTACCCATTAAACACTCTACCCATTAAACTCTAACTCCCCATTCCTACCTGCCCCCTCTCCCCCCACCCCTGGTAACCACCATTCTCATTGCTGGAGCTACTTAAAGATTTGACTACCTCATGTAAGAGGAATCATACAATCTTTGTCTTTTTGTGACTGGCTTATTTCACTTAGCATAATATCTTCAAGGTTCATTTATGTTGTAGCTGGTGTCAAAATTTCCTTTTTATGGCTGAATAATATTGTATTGTGTACCACATTTTGTTTATTCATCTGTCAATGGACACTTGAGTTGCTTTCACCTTTTGGCTATTGTGTATAATGCGGCTATGAACATGTGTTCTTACATCTATTCAAGTCCCTGCTTTCAGTTCTTTTGGATACATACCCAGAAGTGGAATTGCAGGATCATATTTTTTGAAAAACTTTTGTTTTCCACAGTGTTTTCCACTATGGATGTGCCATTTTACATGCCATCAGGAATGCACAAGGGTTCTAGTTTTTCTGCATCCGCACCCACACTTGCTATTTTCTATATTTTTGATGGTAGCCATCCTTATGGGTGTGAGGTGGTATCTTATTGTGCTTTTTATTTGCATTTCCCTAATGATTAGTGATGTTGAGCATATTTCCATGTGCTTATTGGCCTATTTGTATGTCGTCTTTGGAGAAATGTGTATTCAAGTCCTTTGCCAGTAATCGGGTTCCTTGCTTTTTTGCTATTGAGTTGTACGAGTTCGTCATATATTCTGGATGTCAATCCCTTATCAAATATACGATTTGCAATTTTTTTTTCCCTGTCCCATGGGTTGTCTTTTCACTCTGTTGATAGTGCCTTTTGATGCCTGAAAGTTTTTAATTTTGATGAAATCCAAGTTATTTTTCTTTTGTTGCCCATGCTTTTGGTATCATATATAAGAAATACCAAATCCCGTGTCATGAAGTTTTTTCCCTTGTGTTTTCTTGTAAGTATTGTTTAACTTTTACTCTCTTACATTTAGATCTTGTGAATCATTACGAGTTAATTTTTGTATACGTAAGGTAAGGCTCCAGCATTATTCTTTTTCATGAGGATATCCAAGTTTCCCAGTACTATTTGTTGAAAAGACTATCCTTTCCCCATTGAATGGTCTTGGTACCCTTGTCAAAAATCATTTGACCATATATGTGAGAGGTTTTTTTTTAAGGTTAGGTTCAGAGCTTCATCATTTCTCAATGATATTGCACACTTCCTAACTATTGTCCCTAATTCAGGTATCATTTTTGATACATTTCTACTCTGGCATTCTGATTATATTTTCTAAGTTTTGCCTGCTTTTCTATTTTTCCCTCTTTGATTATGAGTCCCTGGAGGGCAGGGATTTTGTTCTGGAGACGTAGTGTCTTATGCGTCATTGGTGCTGAATATGTGTCTGTTGGATGAAATTAACTTAGAGCTAAAAAAAGAAAGAACTAGAAGATAACAAGTTAGGTATAAAAAATACTTTTCCATTATTATAAACTATTACTGTGGCTTATGGGCCTTTAAGGAAATACGTCTTTTTTCTGCTAATGATATTTGCCCTCTTTTCCCATACTTGCCACTGTGACTGCAGTTATCACCCTCTTGCTTACAAGGATAAATAATCTTCACAAAAATTTGAGAGGAAGATGAGTAGAAATAAGTAGAAAACAGAAGAAAGGAAAGGAAAGGTGAAAGAAATCAACCTCATTCAAAAGCATTTAACAGTACACTTGAAGTTGAGTCAGAACAGGCTGAGGGTGCTAAGAAGCAGTGATATGCTGTGAGAAATGCAGTCTTGCAGACAAACTTAAAACACATGTTCCCTAGCACCTTTTGTCACAAGTGTCTCTTGTGCCTGTTGAAATTTGGAATACATGAATAATTAATTATTTGTCTCAGAATATAACATCTCTATAAAGAGTAGCTTCTTGTCTTTGACAATTCTATTTGTATGGTCAAATCTGCAAATAAATGAAAACACTAATTAGTCTGATCTTCAACAAAGTAGGCTGTCCAAAAAGACATAAAAGCCTTAATACCAATGACCTGTGTGTTTGAGGAACCAGGTTTCTTCAGGGCCCTAATGTGTGTGATTGTCACTTTCTTTTGACTCTATTTGGGAAAAGTTAATACATAGGAGAACCAGAGAATGTAGAGTCAGAAGAGCAAATCTGGTTAACCCACCAGAGTTAAGGATGGGAAGAAGTTATATAGGGCCATTAAGCCATCATGGTCAAAGTATATGTTGTACCCTGAAAGCTCCATCCTCTCTAACATTTTATTTTGTTTTATTTTATTTTTAAATAATAGATACAATGTCTCACTATGTTGCCCAGGCTGGTCTTGAACTCCTGGGCTCAAGCGATCCTCCGACCTCAGCCTCCCAAAGTGCTGGGATTACAGGTGTTCCCCACTGTAACCAGCCACTAACCACCACTACTTAAGTAGTATGGTCTACTCTCTGCTTTCAGTTTCTTTTTAACTTAATAATAGTTTGGGAGATTCTCCTTACTTAGTACATAAATGATTCTAAAGCTAGACACTTTGAGCCCTCCGTGTCTGCAGGTTTCACATCTTTTGAATTCAACCAACCATGGATCAAAAATATTTTTAAAAACCAATAAAAATAGTACAAATTTTAAAAACAACACAATATAACAATTATTTACAGAGCACATTGTATTAGGCATTATAAGTAATCTATAAATAAAGTCTATGTGTAGGTTTTAGCAAATATCATTTTATATCAGGGACTTGAGCATCTGAGGATTTTAGTATCCATGGGAGGTCCTGTAACCAATACCCTGTGGATATAGGGAATGACTGTCTGTACCAGAAAAGTCTAACCAGAGGCAATGGTTATCCAAGTCTGAGAATTTGAAACGGATGACTTTGAGAGTCCCAAGACTAGATGGCTCTCACATTCTCTTTAGCCCCTTTTAAAGTTCTGGTTATTCATTAAAACTGTCAGAGACTTATTTGGGAATAATACTAATCTCAAAGAGCTGGATTAATCAGTGAATCAAATTATTGTGATCTTTCTCTGAGCCTTTGGCGTTTGTGAAAGCCCAAGGTTTATAAGGTATAACCTGTATAGACCACTAGGGTTCTCATTAACTCTGGTTAACAGGTCACTTAAGAATTTCAGTTTTAACCTAGTGGTACTCCACTGACTTCAAGGAGTAAATACATTTTTAAAGGCAACTTACTTTAGAGTGGTTTACAGTGCGCTAATTAGGAAGAATTTAACTGAGTCGTTTCAAGCCTCTGAAATCCTTGGATGAAGTACAAATGCTGAGATGGAAATGTAGTATGCTATTTGTATATTATTCCATTTCATGAAGTGGTAACTTGGCAGAGTCGTGTTTAGAAGTGATTGCACTCTATAGTCCTTCTCTTCAGCCCTCTTTTGTGTGGGTATAATCTGCAATAGTATCATAGACATTTATGCACTGCTGTTTGCATAAGCCTTTTATTGGAAATAACCCAACAAAATGGCAGTCCCTGCTAGCTTAGCACAGTTGGGCCTTTTCTAAGGCTCATTTTCCTACAGATCCAAAAAAAAAAAAATCGCTAGTTAATGTTAGTGGGATGATACCCACAAGCAAGAGATTCAAAGATGGCCCTTTTCTCTATCTGTTGCTCACCTGAGGAAGGAGGTCAGAGGCCCAAGTGACTTAATTCTATGCAGATCTATGCCTAATGGAAACAATAAATTCAAATGGGCAGTATTACTTTTTCCCTTACTATCCTACTATTTATGGAACGTATTTCTCACTGCATTTAAAAATGTATTTAACATATAGATTATTTCATGATATTTTATCAGGTTTAAAAAATCTGATATTTAGCTATAATATGGAATTACAATGCTAATGGGTTTGCAAATTAATATTATAAATGACTGAAAAGTTCACACTCTGCAACTTGTTAAACATATCACCTTCAGAGCTTATCTCATTTTTAATTAATAAATATGTGGTCATAGTGTATAAAGAAGAAATCTTTGTAGATTAAAGATTTGTCACCTTTTGGTACACTGAACTCTGTTTTTTAACATTTGTATTATAGAAATTTAGAATAGTATAGTAAACTTCTATGTACCCATCATACCTAGCTTCAGAAGTTATATAAACATTTTTGGCTGCTTTTTTTTTTTTTTTTTTTTTTGAAATGAGGTCTCGCTGATGCCAGGCTGGAGTGCAGTGGCACAATCTCAGCTCACTGCAACCTCTGCCTCCTGGGCTCAAGTGATCCTCTCACCTCAGCCTGCTCAACAGCTGGGATCACAGGCGTGCCACCACACTCGGCTGACTTTTTTCTTTTTTTTTTTGAGACAGGGTCTTACTCTGTCAACCAGGCTGAAGTGTAGTAGTGCAGTTATGGCTCACTGCAGACCTTGACCTTCCAGGCTCAGATGATCCTCCCACCTCAGCCTCCTGAGTAGCTGGAGCTACAAGTGTGTGTCACCACACCTGCCTGATTTTTGTATTTTTTGTAGAGATGGGTTTCGCCATATTGCCCAGGCTGGTCTCAAACTCCGGAGCTCAAGTGATCCACCTGCCTCTGCCTCCCAAAGTGCTGGGATTACAGGGCATGAGCCACCACGCCTGGTCTTTGCTGTATTTTTAAATGATGAAAACAACATTACTAAAAGTTTGAAAATTAGAATGAAAATGACCTCTGGTCTCACCCAGTTTAATCTGACTCTCATCATCATTTTTTGGTCTTCTTCTTCTCCATCTCCCTCTCCCTCTCCCTCACTTTCTCCCTCTCCGTCTCCCTTTCCCTCTCCCTCTCCTTCTCCCTCTCCTTCTTTTCCTTCTCCTCTTTCCTTTTTTTTTCTTTTCAGACAGAGTTGCACTCTGTTGCCCAGGCTGGAGTGCAGTGTTGTGATCTCGGCTCACTGCAACCTCCACCTCCTGGGTTCAAGCGATTCTCCTGCCTTAGCCTCCCAAGTAGCTGGGACTACAGGCATGCACCACCACTCGCGTCTACTTTTTTGTATTTTAGTAGAGACAGAGTTTCACCTTGTTAGCCAGGCTGGTCTCAAACTCCCGACCTCAGGTGATCCACCCGCCTTAGCCTCCCAAAGTGCTGGAATTACAGATGTGAGCCACCGCACCCGGCCTACAGTTTTGATATACAGACATCGTTTCTTCTTTTTGCTGAACATCATATCAAACTAAGAGCTAATGATGACTACCATCAATTGATGTCTTCCTATGCCATGCACTGGGCTAGTTGCTTTACATATAATTCATAGACTCTTCACAATAACAATATAAATATCCTCTCTCCCCCAGAGACACACATTTATAGATAAGGAACCTGAGACAGGGAGGTTAAGTAACTTGCTCAGGCACTGCATATCTGGCATATGTATTCGGACAGAAGTCTAACTCTGAGGGCATGCTCTTCCCTCCCTCTAAAGTGGCCTCTTCAAAAGCATTTTTTCATGTTGCAACATAATCACCTTTTTAAGGAAAAAGAACTATCAGTATATAAATTTTGACCATGTGTCATACAGAAGCAGCGCTAGGATAGATGCTGCTGTGGGTTAGAGAGATAAAAGGTGTGGTCTCTGCCCTTCAGTGTCAGTGCTCTAATGCTGAGGAGCCTGCCCCTCAGGTACACTAACAAAGAAAATGAATGGTTAGCTCAGGCCCACCCTGGTCATCTTTCTTTCTTAGAGCCAGTTGTGCCATATAACATAAACTGATCGTCGGGGTAAAAACATCTGTCATATTTACAGTCCTAGGAAATGTGCAGAACATGTCCACCAGGGGGTGAAGAATCTTGCAGAACCACGTCAGAATTCTGTTCATCACAAGCTCCCAGTTAGAAACAACTTAAATGTCTACCAACAGGAGAATGGACAAACTTTAGTATATTCATACAATATCCTAAGCAATGAAAAGAAACAAATTGTTAATATACAGTCACCCTCTGTATTAGTGGGTTCTGCACACTAGATTCAGCCAACCTCAGATAGAAAATACTCAGGAGAAAAAAAATGTTGTCTCTACTGAACATGTGCAGGCTTTTTTCCCTTGTCATTATTCCCAAAACAATACAGTATAACAACTATTTGCATGGCACTTACATTTTGTTAGGTATCATAAGTAATCTAGAGATGATTTCATGTATATGAGAGGATATGCATAGATTATATGCAGATTCTGTACCTTTTATATCCAGGACTTGAGCATCCATGGATTTTGGTATCCACAGGGGGCTCCTAGAACCAATCCCCCAAGGCTATGCAGTAATATGGATGAAACTCGAAAGCTTTGTACTGAAAGGAGCCAGGACAGAGAGTACTTACTGTATGATTTCATTTATTTAAAGTTCTAGACAAAGCAAAACTAATCTGTGGTAATAGAAAATCAGAGTATAGTGGTTGTTGGCAAGGACGAGAGGTGTGGAGTTTGGCTGAGAACAGGCACAAGAGAACTTTGCAGAGTGATGGAAGTGTTCTACATTTTGATAGGAGCCTGGATTACGTAGATGCTTTCATTTGTCTCAACTATTGAACTTTACTCTTAAGTTCTCTTTAGATCTGTATATGGCACTGAATGTAAATTGTACCTCAGTTTAAAAATGAAAACATTACTCTGTTGAATCCTTGTTTTACTTCTCACCAGACTCTTGGATTAAGAAATGAACCACAATTATATACAACCACCATCATAAAATGTTAAAGCTAAAAACAACTTGACAAATTATCTAGTCTAATTCCCTTGTAAACACTACTGCCTTGGTGAAGAAAAAAGTTTAAAATTGCTAATGATAAAATCTGCTGTTGCTATCTTTTGCACTCAGGAGGAGAGTTAGGCAATTTTACCAGTTCGTGTATGCCAGCAGAAAATATGACAGAGGGACAGATTTGCTAACAGCAATACATCTTGAAGTGTAAGCACAGAATCTGGATCAAGACATTTTACTTAGATGTGTTTGGCAGGAGTCGTTCTCTTACTGCGATTGATCTGGTCAGGGAATGCACAACATTTTGCTGCTGCCCATGATCTGGCTGAGAAATAATTTGTGAAAGCACCATTGTAGTTAATAAAGGACACATGGTGTTAATGTTAGCATGTCTGTGACCTCACGCTCTCTCTGTGGAAGTGATCTATAAGGTTGCCAAAGGTTTCATGACCTTGTGAGCAGAAAAAGAACACATTTGGGTAGACGGATTTCACAAACTGCCCCCTGCAGTTTTTTGCTAGTCTTTTAAAAGTCTCATATCTGCTAGTCATTGGATTGATTTTATATGTTGCCTTGGCTGATTATTGATTTTAGATTTTGCGTCCATAATGAAAATATTTAGGTGGTGGTAAAAATCATTATAACTTTTAAAGGTTCTTTAGCAATTAAAACATTATCTTAAAAATTCTGAATTGTACTTTGAGTTTTCATTATGAGGTGTTGGCATAGGCTGGTATTTTAAATTTTTTACGTTTATTTTCTTCATCTCTGAAATTATTTTATTTCCTAATTGAATTTCTTTGCTCAGGTCTTTATGAAAACTTATGTTCCCTGACACCTCACTAATCATTTCAGGCTCTGTTGTTAGTGTTGTCTTCCAGAGTGGCCATAGTTCCCTTCAGTGACTTAAAGAGAATTAGTAAACACTCATTCTGCCCTATTTATTTGTATGTTGAGTGGTTAATTAAACTAATTCCAACTCTAATGTTGGAATTAGAGTTGTCAAATTCTTTGAGTTCTGAGAACTTAGAGAGTTTTTTTGTATAGATAACTTTTATATGATAATGATAATAATCCCTTCTGGTATCTGTAATAATTCTTGGTTTTTCTGTATTAAAGAATATAAGTTTGGCTCGGTTTACTTATGAATAATGCAGTTTATGTAAAATGATTTTGTGAAATGAAAACTCTGTCTTGATCTGGTATTAAAATAATCTGTAAAGTATACACAAAAGAACAATTAATGTATGATTCCACTTATATGAGGTATCTAAAGTGCTCAAACTGTTAGAAACAGAAAGTAGAATGGTGGTTGCCAGGGGCTGGGGGAGGAGGAAATAGGAGTTGTTTAATGGGTGTAGAGTTTCGGTTTTGCAAGATGAAAAAGTTCGGGAGATCTGTTGCGTAACAGTATGAATGTACTTAACCCTATTGAACTGTACACTTACAAATGGTTAAGATGATAAATTTTGTGTTATGTATATTTTATCACAGTTAAAAGTAAAATATATATATTAAAAATATGTTTTGCATTTTTGAGATGAGGAAGCCAGTTACAACCAAGAAATGTAAAATATAGTTTAAATTTCTGTTGACTTCAGATTAACAGAATCTGTCATTCTTTTAGTCTCCTCGTGTACAGCGTTCTTCACTTTGCACATTGTACTTGAGCGTAGTTCCTTACATCATCTTTCCCCCCACTTTCAACTACCCAGCACTGTCAAATTTAAACTTCCTCCTCAAATTGCTTGCTTCATGGATTAAGAACAGTTTTTAATGTGAAACAAACCATAACCAAAGATGAAGTAGGAATATAATGTAATCAGCTGCTTTCTTTTGATCTGGTGCTTCTACTTGTTACTAGGGAAATTTTTAAAAAAATATGGAGCAGCCTCTGTGTGTCAGGCACTGTGCTGGTGTTTCCAGATATGTGTTTTGAGAGTTGATCATTTATCAGAAATGGACAAAGGTAACCAGCCTTAAAGTAACTTTTGATTATTATTTTTTAAGATTGCTTTGGCCATGGGAATATTTTTTCCTCTTGGGACAAATTATAAATTACTTAATGAGGATATATTCTTAACAAGAGTACTTTTTGGTGTTAAAAAATATGTGTATATGTGTTTTACTAATACAGGGAATTAATTCTTAGTATGTGGATAGCTGTAATGTCTCCAACGTGTTCATTATGCCAGATTTGTCAGATTTATATCGTTGAGGGCAAAGCTGAAGAGAGTATATATTCGTTTTTAACTGCCCCTCACTGTTCATGGCCAGTGTGGTACATGCTAGTGAAAGGAAAACCATGCTTCAGAATGTTTGTTTTGAGCATTTATTTTTAGCAGCAGATCTAGAAATTATATTTTCATTTTAGGGTATATATTTTTTATTTATTATTAACATTCCAAGACTAAATAATTTTAGACATGCATATGTGAGTGCATGTGTACATTGCATGCACGTGTGTATTTGTGTGTGAGAGAGTGAGAGACTGAGTCTGAGACTGTGTGAGAGAGGAGAGGGAGAGAGAGGGAGAGAAAAGAAAAAGACATTCCCTTAATAGCAGGAGGGGGTAGAGGCTTACTCAGTCTATTATCATAAAGCTCTGCTAATGTAGCTTCTGGGTCATGTGACTGCAGAAAAGGCTATTATCTCAATGAAAAGGAAACCGGGTTTTAGAGCAAGCAATAGAATAGAAGCAGGAAGAATTTTCGAGTGTTCCACCATGCTGGATTGTCAAAGGGGGATCTGTCTGATCAGCAGCTAAAAAAGGATTTGTGTGGCTAGTTTGTCAGCTATCGTTAGAAACAAATGATAGAGGAGATAAGCAGCGGGGTGCTCAGCATGTGCTTAGGTTTACATCAAGATGTAATGTTGGTTTGGGTTAACAGAGGAGATTTATCTCTGAGGCAATAAATTTATTGCTAATTGTGGGGGTTTTTGTTTTGTTTTGATGAGTGATGTATGATATTTGTATTTACATCACTGGTGAAGATAAAGAGAAGCTGCTCAGCTCTGATATGAACTGCAGAAGCTGTGGACAATTACAAGGTGTGTTTCAGAAGTGCTCTGACTTAATATTTGGTAATGTTCTTGGAATTCTGTGTGCTTGTGGATTGGATGTGCGGCGCATTGTAGAAGGGAGAACTGAGCATGACAACCAGGCGGTGATAATGTTCTCAGGAACACATAGATACAGTGTGACCCAAATTGATTCCGTGGTCCTTATTTCTTTTGTGTTTGTTTAGTGTTTTTAAATATTCCTTGTAGTTTCTTTATGTAGCCAAATACAGTGTCACGCTTGTTTTTAGGAAATATTTTGGTAAGCATTTTGGTAAGCATTTTCTAAAATTCAGGAGGAGAATCTTAATTTTTTAATGTAAATCTTAATTATTAAGGAATAAATATAACTATAAGGTTTATCTTTCTACTTTTATACTTTTTATCCTTTTCTAATTTCAGGCTTAAAGGGGAGCTTTGTGATAAATTTGAAATTATTTAATTTTTGATTACATGATAAGTGCAGCTTTTATTTTTGGTGGAGGCCTTCATTCAGTGATTTTGTTGTTGTTGTTGTTATATATAGTACCTAACTTTCTCAGATTGATCATATGCTATATACGCTACTATATGCAGAGAGCTAACTACAGTTAATCTTCAGACTGTACTTGTCTACTTTTGCTCATGTTAATGCTATTAATTCTCATAGCAGTCTGTACCTGTCTCTTAACCTTGGAAAATGTAGTACTTAAAATAGTCTGAGATTGGTGAAAGATAATCAGAAGCATTATCTGAAAAGGGTTAACAATTACACAACATATACTCGGAGAATGATTTTGCTAATGTTTTTCATTTAACTTCTAGAGCAGATGTGCTGAAGTGTATGTATGTTTCCAAATCACATATGATTTTGAAACTAAACTATACTGTATGCAGTTCTCTTTTGAAATTGAGGTTGGAAGAGGTAAGGAATGTATCAGGCAATTTATAAGGTGTATAGACAGTTTAACAAAGAATTAATTCTCACTGTCTTTTCTAATAAAAGATGAGAGCAACTCAAACATAATTTTTAATTATACTAAGTGCAGGAGATTCTTCTTTATATCTACAAGCCATATCTTAGCACAGTATAGTTTAATAAATCATTAATTTTATTAAATGGGACTTTCTTTAAAAAAGCAAACAAACAACACTTTACCTAGAAAAACAACTTGGTTCAAATAAGCAGTTAATTAATTTGGGATTTTTTTTAAACTATAGTATTCTCCCACATTCTTTTTTTTTTTTTTCCATTTTTTATTTCCACTGCTCTTTCAGTAACTCTCACGTTCTTGTAAGTAGGCTGTGAGACAGGGTTACGTACCATTTTCAGCCCAGAAAACACTAGCACCATATGTTAAATATTTTGAATAATAAAATTTTCAAAGTTGTATTGCTTGGGCTTTCTTTGTTTTTCCTTATTTTGTTTTTAAATTGTATTTTGTTACTTTATCTAAACCTTTGAATGAGCCGAGACTTTTGTAATAATTAAAAGGTATTTTTATTGAGCACCTACTATTATTACAAGCCACCGTATGAAACAATAATGGGAACATGAAGACAAATAAGATATTTACTCCAATAAGTTAACTTACGACTGGCATTGAAATCCAGCCTCAGTAAATGTAATTATCCTGTATCCTATAGGAATTTAAAATGGCTAAAAAGAATAAAACTTAATTGGCTGTTGAGAGAGTGCTTCTCTGATTTTGTGAGTGACATCTCATATGAGCAGGTTTGGATGGTAGTTTTAACTGGTCTGAATCCATGCCATTTCATTTTTCTTTGTATCAGAACAGAAATGCTTTTTTTTTTTTTTAAATAATCTTCTACAGCAAGAGTAGTTTTTGTTCCTGCTGGTTTTGTTTTTCCCCTACGACATAAAATATCAGTCCTTTGCAAATTTAAAGTATTTTCCTGAACAGATTAACATATTGAGTTATCTAAACAAACAGTATTTACTTTTGGAGGTTGGGGAGTGAGGAAGCACCCTAGCATTATCAGAGTTAAGAGGTGCAGGTGTTGAAGTCCAGGTAGTGTCTAAACAAGCCAGATGTCTAGCTTGCAAAATCCTGCTCCACTTCAGAATTCCAACCACAATAATTCACCACAAATGCTATAATCGGGTCTGATCTTGTCAGGCTGAGGGGGTTTGTTTCTTGGAACGAGTTTTAATTTGTAGAATAGATAGGGTAAGAAAAGGTAGAATTAAATGTGATCTTAGTATTCAGTGTTGTAAAGCTCAGTGAAATGTGTTCATAGGACCTTTTTGTGTTTTGAGAAGGTAAAAGTTTGGGAAGATTTAGGCAGGATTAAAGTACGGGGCTATATTTTAGAGACATTTAAAATCTGTGGAAGCCAAGGGAATATAAGATTCAGGAAGTGGAAAAGCCTGTGCAACAGCCAGCAAATTTTCCCATGGCACCTCTTACAAGATTTACTTTAAAAATTATCACTGAGAAATGCAGAAAAAGGTTTAGAATCACTTGGCTTACCCATTTCTCTCACAGGTGCTTTGGTCCTTGTCATTAAAAAGGTAAGACTTGGCATTTTTTAGCCTGCGTTTTAGTAGTGATGGCTCTTTTCACCAGGTTCATAGTTAACATGCAGGGTTTTATGGCTTGTAGTAATCATTAATATAGTACAGCATAAACATACATTTGCATTATTTTAATTTTAAAGATAACGTGGTTATTGCTATGTATGTTTTATTAAAGATTTTATAAGAAACACCAAACACTATAATCTTGACACTGAATGATTGTTTCTTCTTTAAAAGTCAGTGAAGATTAAGAAATATGTTGAGATAGAAGCTATCTATTTAGTTTCATCATTTTAGATGTCAAATCCAATTATAATAGCAAATTGATTGGCTAGAATAGTCATAAAAACATACTATGAGGCTTATGTTTAAGATACATGTTTTGTTTCCATAAGTCCTTAGACTAGTCAAAATAGTGATAAATAACATAGTATTGAAATTTCCTAATAGCCTTTGCTTTCATGTTTTAAATGTGAAAAT
>NW_012101665.1:4363756-4364417 GCF_000951045.1 Mandrillus leucophaeus | reverse complement strand
TTCACCATGGTCTCGATCTCCTGACCTTGTGATCCGCCCGCCTCGGCCTCCCAAAGTGCTGGGATTACAGGCGTGAGCCACCGCGCCCGGCCGAAGGCAGCTTATTTTTATGAGGGTGTTTCTGTATACCAGGCCATGTACTTTTCTGCTTTATCTCATTTAATTTTCATTCAAACTTGTGAAGTAAATGTTATCTGCAAATATTACAGACATGGAAATAACTTAGACAGGTTAAGTAAGTACCTTTCCTAAGGTTGTACAGCTAGTAAATGTTGGAAAAAAGAAATGACTCTGAAGCTTCTTATTATCTGGAGGTTCAAGGCCATGTTAGGAGATGCAGTCAAATAGGGCTGCCCTTCTCAATAGAGCTTCTTTGTTGGAAAGGCTTAGAGGGCCACAATTCCCCAAAGCCTTTGTGTCTGTGTAATAGTCTAGATATTGAAATCTGGAAGGATTGGGCACAAGAGATGATTTCCTGTGTGGAGTGGTTGGAGAACCATGAACTTGTTGACTGTAGTAGCAAAGGTGGTCTCTCAGTCTGCTTCTGCTCTGCCTGTCCTGCCAGCTAACCAGCCCATTCACACTCTCACTGCATATCTTTTCTCTGCCTTGTAACTTTGGCTCATTCATTTCTCCTTGTAACTTTATTATCTTGTGGTTT
>NW_012101665.1:4352814-4359011 GCF_000951045.1 Mandrillus leucophaeus | reverse complement strand
CAGGTGTTGAAGTCCAGGTAGTGTCTAAACAAGCCAGATGTCTAGCTTGCAAAATCCTGCTCCACTTCAGAATTCCAACCACAATAATTCACCACAAATGCTATAATCGGGTCTGATCTTGTCAGGCTGAGGGGGTTTGTTTCTTGGAACGAGTTTTAATTTGTAGAATAGATAGGGTAAGAAAAGGTAGAATTAAATGTGATCTTAGTATTCAGTGTTGTAAAGCTCAGTGAAATGTGTTCATAGGACCTTTTTGTGTTTTGAGAAGGTAAAAGTTTGGGAAGATTTAGGCAGGATTAAAGTACGGGGCTATATTTTAGAGACATTTAAAATCTGTGGAAGCCAAGGGAATATAAGATTCAGGAAGTGGAAAAGCCTGTGCAACAGCCAGCAAATTTTCCCATGGCACCTCTTACAAGATTTACTTTAAAAATTATCACTGAGAAATGCAGAAAAAGGTTTAGAATCACTTGGCTTACCCATTTCTCTCACAGGTGCTTTGGTCCTTGTCATTAAAAAGGTAAGACTTGGCATTTTTTAGCCTGCGTTTTAGTAGTGATGGCTCTTTTCACCAGGTTCATAGTTAACATGCAGGGTTTTATGGCTTGTAGTAATCATTAATATAGTACAGCATAAACATACATTTGCATTATTTTAATTTTAAAGATAACGTGGTTATTGCTATGTATGTTTTATTAAAGATTTTATAAGAAACACCAAACACTATAATCTTGACACTGAATGATTGTTTCTTCTTTAAAAGTCAGTGAAGATTAAGAAATATGTTGAGATAGAAGCTATCTATTTAGTTTCATCATTTTAGATGTCAAATCCAATTATAATAGCAAATTGATTGGCTAGAATAGTCATAAAAACATACTATGAGGCTTATGTTTAAGATACATGTTTTGTTTCCATAAGTCCTTAGACTAGTCAAAATAGTGATAAATAACATAGTATTGAAATTTCCTAATAGCCTTTGCTTTCATGTTTTAAATGTGAAAATGTCCATTTTTATATGTCATTTTTACATATGCTTATTAAAACTAACATTTTAAAGGCTTTGTTTTTACTGTTTCTTGTATTTTGATGAGGAAAATGACTTTTGCAAAACAGTTAACAGTAGTTTTAAAGCTTATCTTTCATGTAGAAGTTACATGCCAGGTCCTGTTCCATGGACCTTACATATATTAATTCAATTCCTGTTTTACAGTTGGGAGATGGGAGACATGGAGTGGTAAAGTCACTGGTCCAAGCTCACACAGCTAATAAGTCAGTGGTGCAGGATTTCAGGCCAGGTAGTTTGCCTTGAGAGTCTAGGCTCTAAATTACTATGTATATTGAGTTCAGATAATGCTGGGTTGAGTTAGATTTGCCGATTTATTCTAGAATGAGGACAAGATGAACCTAACGGACAAGGAGAGAACTATTACAGTTGAAGTAATTTTTTGTTTTTTAATGTTTGTACTTTAGAGAACTTCTGTTTCATTTCAAGTATGTTGAGAGTAAGACATTATTTAAAGAGTATTTGGTCTGCATTGAAAAGAAACATATTCATGAACATTAACTCCCAGCTAATTCACAAATCTGCTTTAGAGGAAGGAGAATGAAGGAGAGCATTAAAATGGGATAGCAGAGATTGTCAAAACAGATTGACTATGAGTTGCCATGAGATTACTTGGGTGGGGAGAAGCTTTGTAGTTCTGGGATCTGAAAGAAGTGTGTTGCATATTTTCTTACTTAGTTTCTTTTCCTTTTTCTTGGCAAATGGAGAACTTGCCGCCTCCAAGGTCCTTTACTCACTGCATTGCTATGATGGAGCATTCAGGTATAAAAACCACAGAGAATCCAAATAAACATCCTTGTTTACAGATACCAGGGATTCCATAAAGAGGAGGAAGGTATACAGACCCTTCCGAAGCCCCTAGTCTTTGAATCAGCAACTACAGATTAGAAGCAATTAGAAGTCCACCTTCCTTGTTAGGACTAAGAGCCTCTTTCACAATCTGGATCTGCCCCTCCTGCTTCATGTTCTAGACATTCTCACCTAGTCCCATATTCTACCTTTAATGTAATAGCATTGATTCTCCTGATTTCACAGGAGTTATGTTTTATAAAGTTGTGGGAAACATTGAACTGGTGAATTCTGAGTCATGGCTCCTAGTGGAAAATTGAGGGTTAGGTTCCTGCAGGCCTCTGGTCACATCATCTTAGTCATCTGATCAATACGTAACCTTATGTCTATTTCTGTTTAAAGACAACTTATTTAATATGTAAGTTACATAATATTGTTGATTCATTAAGATTGCACTCACAGCCAACAGCAATGTAACTCCTACCTGAACAAAGCTTGTCTAACATTCATATTTTCTCATAAGGCACATTACAGCCTTCTGGCACTTAGGAACCCTATATAGCATTCCAGCATTATGCTTGGGTGCCATTTTCAACAGCAGAAGAACAAAAATGCAAAAAATGTGGCCCTAAAGAGACTGCAGAAAGATACTTGCTTTACAGTATGAGAGCTGAAACAAGACAGAGCATCTCCTGTTTGAATACAGATGTTATTTGTGGAGTACCTACAATGGGCCAGGTGTTTCAGATAATAATGACAATAATAGTGAAGGCAGCTTATTTTTTTTTTTTTTTGTTTTTTTTTTTTTTTTGAGACGGAGTCTCGCTCTGTCGCCCAAGCTGGAGTGCAGTGGCGCGATCCTGGCTCACTGCAAGCTCCGCCTCCTGGGTTCACGCCATTCTCCTGCCTCAGCCTCCCGAGTAGCTGGAACTACAGGCGCCCGCCACCGCGCCCAGCTCATTTTTTGTATTTTTAGTAGAGACGGGGTTTCACCATGGTCTCGATCTCCTGACCTTGTGATCCGCCCGCCTCGGCCTCCCAAAGTGCTGGGATTACAGGCGTGAGCCACCGCGCCCGGCCGAAGGCAGCTTATTTTTATGAGGGTGTTTCTGTATACCAGGCCATGTACTTTTCTGCTTTATCTCATTTAATTTTCATTCAAACTTGTGAAGTAAATGTTATCTGCAAATATTACAGACATGGAAATAACTTAGACAGGTTAAGTAAGTACCTTTCCTAAGGTTGTACAGCTAGTAAATGTTGGAAAAAAGAAATGACTCTGAAGCTTCTTATTATCTGGAGGTTCAAGGCCATGTTAGGAGATGCAGTCAAATAGGGCTGCCCTTCTCAATAGAGCTTCTTTGTTGGAAAGGCTTAGAGGGCCACAATTCCCCAAAGCCTTTGTGTCTGTGTAATAGTCTAGATATTGAAATCTGGAAGGATTGGGCACAAGAGATGATTTCCTGTGTGGAGTGGTTGGAGAACCATGAACTTGTTGACTGTAGTAGCAAAGGTGGTCTCTCAGTCTGCTTCTGCTCTGCCTGTCCTGCCAGCTAACCAGCCCATTCACACTCTCACTGCATATCTTTTCTCTGCCTTGTAACTTTGGCTCATTCATTTCTCCTTGTAACTTTATTATCTTGTGGTTTTTTCCTATGTGTCTTTTTAGCTGTTGCTTTCTTTTCTCACTGAACAATTCTCTCTCTTAATTATCCCAAAGACTGACAACCTGTTTGAGCCAACCAATCACCATTGTCTTTGTCTGGATAGAACTTTTGTGCCAAGCCATCCCCCTACACCCAGGCAACCTGTAGATTGGATACCTGAATCAAGTGCTGGGGGGCAGTGTCTCATCGTGTTGTCAGGGTGTCTTCTGTGTAAGGAGATGGAGAAAAGCTGTCTTATATCAGCAGGTTGTGGGTCCTTAGGACGGGCTGTGGTAATGGATTGTTTGGTTCAGAATAGAGTGCAGTGGAGTCTTGTACTACATGACATTTACCAAGAAAATCAACGAGGACTCTAGGTCTTGAGTTTCTTCACACCTGAAATTTGAAGACCAATTTAAATTCTGTGGCTTTTCTGCTTGGTGGTTGGTAGAGTTTAGTCTTTCATTTAGATGATAAGTTGTTATATATGTTTATCAGAATGAACCATTGTTCATATATATTCAGTTACCGTTTCAAGACTGAAACAGAATTCCTGTAATGACCTGTTTGAGGCCTGTTCTGTCCTACTTGGTTTGATCTCCCATCACCTCCAGATATTTCAACTCCCAGGTAAACTCAAGGCATTTGAAATTAGATTCTGAAACACAGTCTTCTAAAGTTGGTTAGAAATGTTATCAGAGTACCTAGGATTAAGTAGGAAAAGGCAGGGTAGCAGATGTAAACAGAAAGTGGTCTCTTATACGGAGGTTAATGTGAGCAGAACACACCTAAGTAAGAGAAATCAACCCAATTACTGTGAGACACAAAAATCTATTGTTTCTCTAGAATAGTGGGTCAAGATTGCAGATATGGAAGGAAATGGGGACACAGTTGAGCTTATGGGGGCCTGGGTGTGTCCTGAATGTCTAAATCACCTAAGTTGCGTATAATTTTGTGGTTTGGGCAAGTAATGTACTATATTTGCTGTTGGTTATGGTCAGTACCTGGAGCTGCTGAGAATGGTTTGGGTGCTAGAAATGAACAGAAGCACAAGTCACCATATCCCAGTGACATAACTCAAGGAAGATTTGTGTAAAGGGAAAATTCATACTTCCTTGGTCTCCAGGGACAGACAGTCCATAGACTTTGAGGATGATTTGTTCATTTTTTCATATATGTTTTACCTAGATCATTTCCTTGTGTTGTTTTTGGCAACTCTCCTGTTATGTATTTCTAGATAGTTATTTAATGGCATTTCTTAGACAATGGGAAGAATTGTGCAGAGCATGGCATTTGCAGTCAGAGCTTGGTTTCAAGCCTTGTCCTGTGATGTAAGAGCTTTGAGACCTTGGAGAGGTCACGTAACTTCTCTGAATCTGTTTTCTTATAGGAGCAATATTTACATTGTAGAGCTCTGAGAATCAAATAATGTCATGCCTAATACATTCTTCAACACTATACTAATTACTAAGCACCTAGTATATTGTTATTTTGTTTGTTTTTTAAACTGCATATTTTGTCAGTGTGGCATCTCTTGTCTGTGAAATACTCCTTTAACACATGTGGTGTATTTTCTCACCTATGTATGTCCTCTTCCTAAGTAGTTTAAACACACACACACACACACACACACACACACACACACACACACACACACTCTTATTCATTGACTAAGTTATCCATGAACCTGTCATTTCTGTTTTCTGGAGCAACATGGAATCTCATATTTCTATCTTAATCACATATTTTTAATTTTGCCTTTGTTTTTGTGGTCTGTGGGTATATTTGTCATTTTTAGCATCAAGTCATTTGGCTAAATCATACTAAACTGCAATCACCTAAAATCCCCTGATTATTTTGACTTAAATGATCATCATCTTTGGTTTCCCTTACTTAGAAATTCACACAGTTAATTTTTTTTTCAACCTAATGGCAAGTGTCTGTGTGTGTTCTTGGAGTAGTTATGCTGGCTATGAAGAGTGTGTAGTAATACGCTAAAGTTTTGTAAACTCTTTTTGTTGTTTTGGAAGATGGACTCTTGCTCTGTTGTCCAGGCTGGAGTGCAGTGGTGTGATTTTGGCTCTCTAGAGCCTCCACCTTCAGGGCTCAAGCAATCCTCTCACCTCAGCCTCCCTGGTATGTGGAACTACAGGTGCATGCCAGCATGCCCGGATAATTTTTGTTTTTTTGTAGAGACAGACTCTCACTATGTTGCACAGGCTAGTCTCAAACTCCTGAGTTCGAGCAATCCTCCTGCCTCGGCTTCCTGAAGTGCTGGGATTACAGGCATGAGCCATCGCACCTGGCCTTAAATTTTAACAGATACAAAACTATAAGTTTATACTTTAAAAAAAAATAAACCATAGGAAAATACTGGATGGAATTATTTACTTGAGATGAGACATGCACAGTAAGAAGTTGAGAGAGTAGCAGTGCATCTAATAATGAGGCAGTGTCCTAGAGGTAAAGAGTACAGGCCTAGAGTCAGACAGCATGGTTCAAATCCCGCTTCTACCAGCTGTTGTCTGTGTTTGACCTTAGTCGTGTTACTTGGATTTTCATTCAGGGAATAATAATAATTACTTCATACAGTTAATTGTGAGGATCAAATAAAATAATACAAGTATACTACTGTACCATAGTAAATATTCGACGATGCTACCTATTTTGGTGAAGTAGCTTCAAACTCGATAGCA